>NW_026558350.1:0-240042 GCF_026930045.1 Uloborus diversus | reverse complement strand
ACTAACTGACTGACTGAGACTGACTGACTGACTGCTTGACTCTCTGACTGGCTATTTCACTGACTGACTGAATGACTAAATGACTGACTGACACTGACTGACTGACTGCTTGACTACCTGACTGACTGCTTGACTGACTAACTGACTGGACAGGACTGACCGACTGACTGACTGACAGACTGACTGAATAAGGCTGACTGACTGACTGACTGACAGACTGACTGAATAAGGCTGACCGACTGACTGACTGCCTGACTGAATAAGGCTGACCGACTGACTGACTGCCTGACTGACTGACTGACTGAATGACTGACTGACTGACTGACCGAGACTGACTGACTGACTGACTGAGACTGGACTGGACTGACTGACTGACTGACTGACTGAGACTGACTGACTGCTTTAGTGACTAACTGACTGCACAGGACTGACCGACTGACTGACTGACTGACTGCCTGACTGACTGACACTGAATGACTGACTGACTGAGACTAAATGACTGACTGCTTGACTGACTGGCTGAAGGACTAACTGACTGACTGAGTGACTGACTGACTGGACTGACTGACTGAGACTGACTGACTGAGACTGACTGACTGCTTTAGTGACTAACTGACTGCACAGGACTGACCGACTGACTGACTGACTGACTGCCTGACTGACTGACTGACTGAATGACTGACTGACTGAGACTAAATGACTGACTGCTTGACTGACTGGCTGAAGGACTAACTGACTGACTGAGTGACTGACTGACTGGACTGACTGACTGAGACTGAATGACTGAGTGCTTGACTGATTGACTGTCAGACTGACTGACTGACTTCGCAAAAGGGAAAAATAAAAAAAAAAAAGAATTATAAAATTAGAAAAAATATTTGCATTTAAGATTTCCTTTCCGGCTGGGATTTGAACCCAGGGCGACACTCATGGAAGCCCAACGCTCTCGCCAATATACTATCGGATCTCTGTTGATCGGTGTCTTAATTATAATAAAAACAAAAAAAAGGCACCTTAGTAATTATTGATCTAAAATTTTTGAAATCTAAAGGTCGAATGATTAAACTGACTCAGAATTTTCTTCCGTACATAAATAATCCATATTTGCAAAAGAAAGAAATTGAAAAAAAAAGAATCTTCAAATTAGAAGAGAAATATATACATGGAAGATTTTCGTTCCGGCCGGGACTCGAACCCAGTACCACGCGCTTGGAACCCAATGGTCTAGCCATTAGGCTATCGGAGCTCTTTCGATGGAAGTCTTAAATATAATAAAAACAAAAAAATGCACCTTGGTAATTATTGATTCAAACACTTTGAAATTTACAGGTCGAATAATTAAACTGACTCAGAATTTTTCTCCCTACATAAATAATCAATATTCGCAAAAGAGAAAAATTAAAAAAAAAGGAAGAAGAAATTTCAAATTAGAAACTAAAAGTTTACATTGAAGATTTTCGTTCAGGCTGGGACTCGAACCCAGGGCCACTCGCTTGGAAGCCTAACACTCTAGCCATTAGTCTATGGGAGCTCTGTCGGTCGGAGTTTTAAATATAATAAAAACAAACAATGCACCTTGGTAATTGTTTATTTAAACACTTTGAAATCTTCGTGTCGAAAAATTAAACTGACTCAGAATTTTCTTCCCTACATAAATAATCAATAATTGCAAAGGAAAGAAATTGAAAAAAAAAAGAATTTTCAAATTAGAAAAGAAATATATACATTGAAGATATTCGCTCCGGCTGGGACTCGAACCCAGGCCACTCGCTTGGAAGACCAGCGGTCTAGCCATTAGGCTATCGGAGTTCTGTCGAGCGGAGTCTTACTGCCTGACTGATACTGCCTGACTGACAGACTGACTCACTGACTGACTGATACTGACTGACTGACTCACTGACTGACCGAGACTGACTGACTAACTGCCTGACTGACTGAGACTGGACTGACTGACTGACTGACTGACTGACTGACTAACTGACTGACTGAGACTGACTGACTGACTGCTTGACTCTCTGACTGGCTATTTCACTGACTGACTGAATGACTAAATGACTGACTGACACTGACTGACTGACTGCTTGACTACCTGACTGACTGCTTGACTGACTAACTGACTGGACAGGACTGACCGACTGACTGACTGACAGACTGACTGAATAAGGATGACTGACAGACTGACTGAATGACTGACTGACTGACTGACCGAGACTGATTGACTGACTGACTGAGACTGGACTGGACTGACTGACTGACTGAGACTGACTGACTGCTTTAGTGACTAACTGACTGCACAGGACTGACCGACTGACTGACTGACTAACTGCCTAACTGACTGAATGACTGACTGACTGAGACTAAATGACTGACTGCTTGACTGACTGGCTGAAGGACTAACTGACTGACTGAGTGACTGACTGACTGGACTGACTGAATGAGACTGAATGACTGAGTGCTTGACTGATTGACTGTCAGACTGACTGACTGACTTCGCAAAAGGGAAAAATAAAAAAAAAAGAATTATAAAATTAGAAAAAAATATTTGCATTTAAGATTTCCTTTCCGGCTGGGATTTGAACCCAGGGCGACACTCATGGAAGCCCAACGCTCTCGCCAATATACTATCGGATCTCTGTTGATCGGTGTCTTAATTATAATAAAAACAAAAAATGCACCTTAGTAATTATTGATCTAAATTTTTTGAAATCTAAAGGTCGAATGATTAAACTGACTCAGAATTTTCTTCCGTACATAAATAATCCATATTTGCAAAAGAAAGAAATTGAAAAAAAAAAGAATCTTCAAATTAGAAGAGAAATATATACATGGAAGATTTTCGTTCCGGCCGGGACTCGAACCCAGTCCCGCGCGCTTGGAACCCAACGGTCTAGCCATTAGGCTATCGGAGCTCTGTCGATGGAAGTCTTAAATATAATAAAAACAAAAAATGGACCTTGGTAATTATTGATTCAAACACTTTGAAATTTACAGGTCGAATAATTAAACTGACTCAGAATTTTTCTCCGTACATAAATAATCAATATTCGCAAAAGAGAAAAATTAAAAAAAAAAAAAGAAGAAGACATTTCAAATTAGAAACTAAAAGTATACATTGAAGATTTTCGTTCAGGCTGGGACTCGAACCCAGGGCCACTCGCTCGGAAGCCTAACACTCTAGCCATTAGTCTATGGGTGCTCTGTCGGTGGGAGTTTTAAATATAATAAAAACAAAAAATGCACCTTGGTAATTGTTTATTTAAACTCTTTGAAATCTTCGTGTCGAAAAATTAAACTGACTCAGAATTTTCTTCCCTACATAAATAATCAATAATTGCAAAGGAAAGAAATTGAAAAAAAAAAAGAATTTTCAAATTAGAAAAGAAATATATACATTGAAGATATTCGCTCCGGCTGGGACTCGAACCCAGGCCACTCGCTTGGAAGACCAGCGGTCTAGCCATTAGGCTATCGGAGTTCTGTCGAGCGGAGTCTTACTGCCTGACTGATACTGCCTGACTGACAGACTGACTCACTGACTGACTGATACTGACTGACTGACTCACTGACTGACCGAGACTGACTGACTAACTGCCTGACTGACTGAGACTGGACTGACTGACTGACTGACTGACTGACTGACAAACTGACTGACTGAGACTGACTGACTGACTGCTTGACTCTCTGACTGGCTATTTCACTGACTGACTGAATGACTAAATGACTGACTGACACTGACTGACTGACTGCTTGACTACCTGACTGACTGCTTGACTGACTAACTGACTGGACAGGACTGACCGACTGACTGACTGACAGACTGACTGAATAAGGCTGACTGACTGACTGACTGACAGACTGACTGAATAAGGCTGACCGACTGACTGACTGCCTGACTGAATAAGGCTGACCGACTGACTGACTGCCTGACTGACTGACTGACTGAATGACTGACTGACTGACTGACCGAGACTGACTGACTGACTGACTGAGACTGGACTGGACTGACTGACTGACTGACTGACTGAGACTGACTGACTGCTTTAGTGACTAACTGACTGCACAGGACTGACCGACTGACTGACTGACTGACTGCCTGACTGACTGACACTGAATGACTGACTGACTGAGACTAAATGACTGACTGCTTGACTGACTGGCTGAAGGACTAACTGACTGACTGAGTGACTGACTGACTGGACTGACTGACTGAGACTGACTGACTGAGACTGACTGACTGCTTTAGTGACTAACTGACTGCACAGGACTGACCGACTGACTGACTGACTGACTGCCTGACTGACTGACTGACTGAATGACTGACTGACTGAGACTAAATGACTGACTGCTTGACTGACTGGCTGAAGGACTAACTGACTGACTGAGTGACTGACTGACTGGACTGACTGACTGAGACTGAATGACTGAGTGCTTGACTGATTGACTGTCAGACTGACTGACTGACTTCGCAAAAGGGAAAAATAAAAAAAAAAGAATTATAAAATTAGAAAAAAATATTTGCATTTAAGATTTCCTTTCCGGCTGGGATTTGAACCCAGGGCGACACTCATGGAAGCCCAACGCTCTCGCCAATATACTATCGGATCTCTGTTGATCGGTGTCTTAATTATAATAAAAACAAAAAAAGGCACCTTAGTAATTATTGATCTAAAATTTTTGAAATCTAAAGGTCGAATGATTAAACTGACTCAGAATTTTCTTCCGTACATAAATAATCCATATTTGCAAAAGAAAGAAATTGAAAAAAAAAGAATCTTCAAATTAGAAGAGAAATATATACATGGAAGATTTTCGTTCCGGCCGGGACTCGAACCCAGTACCACGCGCTTGGAACCCAATGGTCTAGCCATTAGGCTATCGGAGCTCTTTCGATGGAAGTCTTAAATATAATAAAAACAAAAAAATGCACCTTGGTAATTATTGATTCAAACACTTTGAAATTTACAGGTCGAATAATTAAACTGACTCAGAATTTTTCTCCCTACATAAATAATCAATATTCGCAAAAGAGAAAAATTAAAAAAAAAGGAAGAAGAAATTTCAAATTAGAAACTAAAAGTTTACATTGAAGATTTTCGTTCAGGCTGGGACTCGAACCCAGGGCCACTCGCTTGGAAGCCTAACACTCTAGCCATTAGTCTATGGGAGCTCTGTCGGTCGGAGTTTTAAATATAATAAAAACAAACAATGCACCTTGGTAATTGTTTATTTAAACACTTTGAAATCTTCGTGTCGAAAAATTAAACTGACTCAGAATTTTCTTCCCTACATAAATAATCAATAATTGCAAAGGAAAGAAATTGAAAAAAAAAAGAATTTTCAAATTAGAAAAGAAATATATACATTGAAGATATTCGCTCCGGCTGGGACTCGAACCCAGGCCACTCGCTTGGAAGACCAGCGGTCTAGCCATTAGGCTATCGGAGTTCTGTCGAGCGGAGTCTTACTGCCTGACTGATACTGCCTGACTGACAGACTGACTCACTGACTGACTGATACTGACTGACTGACTCACTGACTGACCGAGACTGACTGACTAACTGCCTGACTGACTGAGACTGGACTGACTGACTGACTGACTGACTGACTGACTAACTGACTGACTGAGACTGACTGACTGACTGCTTGACTCTCTGACTGGCTATTTCACTGACTGACTGAATGACTAAATGACTGACTGACACTGACTGACTGACTGCTTGACTACCTGACTGACTGCTTGACTGACTAACTGACTGGACAGGACTGACCGACTGACTGACTGACAGACTGACTGAATAAGGATGACTGACAGACTGACTGAATGACTGACTGACTGACTGACCGAGACTGATTGACTGACTGACTGAGACTGGACTGGACTGACTGACTGACTGAGACTGACTGACTGCTTTAGTGACTAACTGACTGCACAGGACTGACCGACTGACTGACTGACTAACTGCCTAACTGACTGAATGACTGACTGACTGAGACTAAATGACTGACTGCTTGACTGACTGGCTGAAGGACTAACTGACTGACTGAGTGACTGACTGACTGGACTGACTGAATGAGACTGAATGACTGAGTGCTTGACTGATTGACTGTCAGACTGACTGACTGACTTCGCAAAAGGGAAAAATAAAAAAAAAAGAATTATAAAATTAGAAAAAAATATTTGCATTTAAGATTTCCTTTCCGGCTGGGATTTGAACCCAGGGCGACACTCATGGAAGCCCAACGCTCTCGCCAATATACTATCGGATCTCTGTTGATCGGTGTCTTAATTATAATAAAAACAAAAAATGCACCTTAGTAATTATTGATCTAAATTTTTTGAAATCTAAAGGTCGAATGATTAAACTGACTCAGAATTTTCTTCCGTACATAAATAATCCATATTTGCAAAAGAAAGAAATTGAAAAAAAAAGAATCTTCAAATTAGAAGAGAAATATATACATGGAAGATTTTCGTTCCGGCCGGGACTCGAACCCAGTCCCGCGCGCTTGGAACCCAACGGTCTAGCCATTAGGCTATCGGAGCTCTGTCGATGGAAGTCTTAAATATAATAGAAACAAAAAATGGACCTTGGTAATTATTGATTCAAACACTTTGAAATTTACAGGTCGAATAATTAAACTGACTCAGAATTTTTCTCCGTACATAAATAATCAATATTCGCAAAAGAGAAAAATTAAAAAAAAAAAAGAAGAAGACATTTCAAATTAGAAACTAAAAGTATACATTGAAGATTTTCGTTCAGGCTGGGACTCGAACCCAGGGCCACTCGCACGGAAGCCTAACACTCTAGCCATTAGTCTATGGGTGCTCTGTCGGTGGGAGTTTTAAATATAATAAAAACAAAAAATGCACCTTGGTAATTGTTTATTTAAACTCTTTGAAATCTTCGTGTCGAAAAATTAAACTGACTCAGAATTTTCTTCCCTACATAAATAATCAATAATTGCAAAGGAAAGAAATTGAAAAAAAAAAGAATTTTCAAATTAGAAAAGAAATATATACATTGAAGATATTCGCTCCGGCTGGGACTCGAACCCAGGCCACTCGCTTGGAAGACCAGCGGTCTAGCCATTAGGCTATCGGAGTTCTGTCGAGCGGAGTCTTACTGCCTGACTGATACTGCCTGACTGACAGACTGACTCACTGACTGACTGATACTGACTGACTGACTCACTGACTGACCGAGACTGACTGACTAACTGCCTGACTGACTGAGACTGGACTGACTGACTGACTGACTGACTGACTGACTAACTGACTGACTGAGACTGACTGACTGACTGCTTGACTCTCTGACTGGCTATTTCACTGACTGACTGAATGACTAAATGACTGACTGACACTGACTGACTGACTGCTTGACTACCTGACTGACTGCTTGACTGACTAACTGACTGGACAGGACTGACCGACTGACTGATTGACAGACTGACTGAATAAGGATGACTGACAGACTGACTGAATGACTGACTGACTGACTGACCGAGACTGACTGACTGACTGACTGAGACTGGACTGGACTGACTGACTGACTGAGACTGACTGACTGCTTTAGTGACTAACTGACTGCACAGGACTGACCGACTGACTGACTGACTAACTGACTGAATGACTGACTGACTGAGACTAAATGACTGACTGCTTGACTGACTGGCTGAAGGACTAACTGACTGACTGAGTGACTGACTGACTGGACTGACTGAATGAGACTGAATGACTGAGTGCTTGACTGATTGACTGTCAGACTGACTGACTGACTTCGCAAAAGGGAAAAATAAAAAAAAAAAGAATTATAAAATTAGAAAAAAATATTTGCATTTAAGATTTCCTTTCCGGCTGGGATTTGAACCCAGGGCGACACTCATGGAAGCCCAACGCTCTCGCCAATATACTATCGGATCTCTGTTGATCGGTGTCTTAATTATAATAAAAACAAAAAATGCACCTTAGTAATTATTGATCTAAATTTTTTGAAATCTAAAGGTCGAATGATTAAACTGACTCAGAATTTTCTTCCGTACATAAATAATCCATATTTGCAAAAGAAAGAAATTGAAAAAAAAAAGAATCTTCAAATTAGAAGAGAAATATATACATGGAAGATTTTCGTTCCGGCCGGGACTCGAACCCAGTCCCGCGCGCTTGGAACCCAACGGTCTAGCCATTAGGCTATCGGAGCTCTGTCGATGGAAGTCTTAAATATAATAAAAACAAAAAATGGACCTTGGTAATTATTGATTCAAACACTTTGAAATTTACAGGTCGAATAATTAAACTGACTCAGAATTTTTCTCCGTACATAAATAATCAATATTCGCAAAAGAGAAAAATTAAAAAAAAAAAGAAGAAGACATTTCAAATTAGAAACTAAAAGTATACATTGAAGATTTTCGTTCAGGCTGGGACTCGAACCCAGGGCCACTCGCTCGGAAGCCTAACACTCTAGCCATTAGTCTATGGGTGCTCTGTCGGTGGGAGTTTTAAATATAATAAAAACAAAAAATGCACCTTGGTAATTGTTTATTTAAACTCTTAGAAATCTTCGTGTCGAAAAATTAAACTGACTCAGAATTTTCTTCCCTACATAAATAATCAATAATTGCAAAGGAAAGAAATTGAAAAAAAAAAGAATTTTCAAATTAGAAAAGAAATATATACATTGAAGATATTCGCTCCGGCTGGGACTCGAACCCAGGCCACTCGCTTTGAAGACCAGCGGTCTAGCCATTAGGCTATCGGAGTTCTGTCGAGCGGAGTCTTACTGCCTGACTGATACTGCCTGACTGACAGACTGACTCACTGACTGACTGATACTGACTGACTGACTCACTGACTGACCGAGACTGACTGACTAACTGCCTGACTGACTGAGACTGGACTGACTGACTGACTGACTGACTGACTGACTAACTGACTGACTGAGACTGACTGACTGACTGCTTGACTCTCTGACTGGCTATTTCACTGACTGACTGAATGACTAAATGACTGACTGACACTGACTGACTGACTGCTTGACTACCTGACTGACTGCTTGACTGACTAACTGACTGGACAGGACTGACCGACTGACTGACTGACAGACTGACTGAATAAGGCTGACTGACTGACTGACTGACAGACTGACTGAATAAGGCTGACCGACTGACTGACTGCCTGACTGAATAAGGCTGACCGACTGACTGACTGCCTGACTGACTGACTGACTGAATGACTGACTGACTGACTGACCGAGACTGACTGACTGACTGACTGAGACTGGACTGGACTGACTGACTGACTGACTGACTGAGACTGACTGACTGCTTTAGTGACTAACTGACTGCACAGGACTGACCGACTGACTGACTGACTGACTGCCTGACTGACTGACTGACTGAATGACTGACTGACTGAGACTAAATGACTGACTGACTGACTGACTGGCTGAAGGACTAACTGACTGACTGAGTGACTGACTGACTGGACTGACTGACTGAGACTGAATGACTGAGTGCTTGACTGATTGACTGTCAGACTGACTGACTGACTTCGCAAAAGGGAAAAATAAAAAAAAAAGAATTATAAAATTAGAAAAAAATATTTGCATTTAAGATTTCCTTTCCGGCTGGGATTTGAACCCAGGGCGACACTCATGGAAGCTCAACGCTCTCGCCAATATACTATCGGATCTCTGTTGATCGGTGTCTTAATTATAATAAAAACAAAAAATGCACCTTAGTAATTATTGATCTAAAATCTTTGAAATCTAAAGTCGAATGATTAAACTGACTCAGAATTTTCTTCCGTACATAAATAATCCATATTTGCAAAAGGAAGAAATTGAAAAAAAAAAGAATCTTCAAATTAGAAGAGAAATATATACATGGAAGATTTTCGTTCCGGCCGGGACTCGAACCCAGTACCACGCGCTTGGAACCCAACGGTCTAGCCAATAGGCTATCGGAGCTCTGTCGATGGAAGTCTTAAATATAATAAAAACAAAAAATGCACCTTGGTAATTATTGATTCAAACACTTTGAAATTTACAGGTCGAATAATTAAACTGACTCAGAATTTTTCTCCCTACATAAATAATCAATATTCGCAAAAGAGAAAAATAAAAAAAAAAAGAAGAAGAAATTTCAAATTAGAAACTAAAAGTATACATTGAAGATTTTCGTTCAGGCTGGGACTCGAACCCAGGGCCACTCGCTTGGAAGCCTAACACTCTAGCCATTAGTCTATGGGAGCTCTGTCGGTGGGAGTTTTAAATATAATAAAAACAAAAAATGCACCTTGGTAATTGTTTATTTAAACACTTTGAAATCTGCGTGTCGAAAAATTAAACTGACTCAGAATTTTCTTCCCTACATAAATAATCAATAATTGCAAAGGAAAGAAATTGAAAAAAAAAAGAATTTTCAAATTAGAAAAGAAATATATACATTGAAGATATTCGCTCCGGCTGGGACTCGAACCCAGGCCACTCGCTTGGAAGACCAGCGGTCTAGCCATTAGGCTATCGGAGTTCTGTCGAGCGGAGTCTTACTGCCTGACTGATACTGCCTGACTGACAGACTGACTCACTGACTGACTGATACTGACTGACTGACTCATTGACTGACCGAGACTGACTGACTAACTGCCTGACTGACTGAGACTGGACTGACTGACTGACTGACTGACTGACTGACTAACTGACTGACTGAGACTGACTGACTGACTGCTTGACTCTCTGACTGGCTATTTCACTGACTGACTGAATGACTAAATGACTGACTGACACTGACTGACTGACTGCTTGACTACCTGACTGACTGCTTGACTGACTAACTGACTGGACAGGACTGACCGACTGACTGACTGACAGACTGACTGAATAAGGATGACTGACAGACTGACTGAATAAGGCTGACTGACTGACTGACTGACAGACTGACTGAATAAGGCTGACCGACTGACTGACTGCCTGACTGACTGACTGACTGACTGAATGACTGACTGACTGACCGAGACTGACTGACTGACTGACTGAGACTGGACTGGACTGACTGACTGACTGACTGACTGAGACTGACTGACTGCTTTAGTGACTAACTGACTGCACAGGACTGACCGACTGACTGACTGACTGCTTTAGTGACTAACTGACTGCACAGGACTGACCGACTGACTGACTGACTGACTGCCTGACTGACTGACTGACTGACTGACTGACTGACTGAGACTAAATGACTGACTGCTTGACTGACTGGCTGAAGGACTAACTGACTGACTGAGTGACTGACTGACTGGACTGACTGACTGAGACTGAATGACTGAGTGCTTGACTGATTGACTGTCAGACTGACTGACTGACTTCGCAAAAGGGAAAAATAAAAAAAAAGAATTATAAAATTAGAAAAAAATATTTGCATTTAAGATTTCCTTTCCGGCCGGGACTCGAACCCAGTACCACGCGCTAGGAACCCAACGGTCTAGCCATTAGGCTATCGGAGCTCTGTCGATGGAAGTCTTAAATATAATAAAAACAAAAAATGCACCTTGGTAATTATTGATTCAAACACTTTGAAATTTACAGGTCGAATAATTAAACTGACTCAGAATTTTTCTCCCTACATAAATAATCAATATTCGCAAAAGAGAAAAATTAAAAAAAAAAGAAGAAGAAATTTCAAATTAGAAACTAAAAGTATACATTGAAGATTTTCGTTCAGGCTGGGACTCGAACCCAGGGCCACTCGCTTGGAAGCCTAACACTCTAGCCATTAGTCTATGGGAGCTCTGTCAGTGGGAGTTTTAAATATAATAAAAACAAAAAATGCACCTTGGTAATTGTTTATTTAAACACTTTGAAATCTGCGTGTCGAAAAATTAAACTGACTCAGAATTTTCTTCCCTACATAAATAATCAATAATTGCAAAGGAAAGAAATTGAAAAAAAAAAGAATTTTCAAATTAGAAAAGAAATATATACATTGAAGATATTCGCTCCGGCTGGGACTCGAACCCAGGCCACTCGCTTGGAAGACCAGCGGTCTAGCCATTAGGCTATCGGAGTTCTGTCGAGCTGAGTCTTACTGCCTGACTGATACTGCCTGACTGACAGACTGACTCACTGACTGACTGATACTGACTGACTGACTCACTGACTGACCGAGACTGACTGACTAACTGCCTGACTGACTGAGACTGGACTTACTGACTGACTGACTGACTGACTGACTAACTGACTGACTGAGACTGACTGACTGACTGCTTGACTCTCTGACTGGCTATTTCACTGACTGACTGAATGACTAAATGACTGACTGACACTGACTGACTGACTGCTTGACTACCTGACTGACTGCTTGACTGACTAACTGACTGGACACGACTGACCGACTGACTGACTGACAGACTAACTGAATAAGGATGACTGACAGACTGACTGAATAAGGCTGACTGACTGACTGACTGACAGACTGACTGAATAAGGCTGACCGACTGACTGACTGCCTGACTGACTGACTGACTGAATGACTGACTGACTGACTGACCGAGACTGACTGACTGACTGACTGAGACTGGACTGGACTGACTGACTGACTGACTGACTGAGACTGACTGACTGCTTTAGTGACTAACTGACTGCACAGGACTGACCGACTGACTGACTGACTGCTTTAGTGACTAACTGACTGCACAGGACTGACCGACTGACTGACTGACTGACTGCCTGACTGACTGACTGACTGAATGACTGACTGACTGAGACTAAATGACTGACTGCTTGACTGACTGGCTGAAGGACTAACTGACTGACTGAGTGACTGACTGACTGGACTGACTGACTGAGACTGAATGACTGAGTGCTTGACTGATTGACTGTCAGACTGACTGACTGACTTCGCAAAAGGGAAAAATAAAAAAAAAAAGAATTATAAAATTAGAAAAAAATATTTGCATTTAAGATTTCCTTTCCGGCCGGGACTCGAACCCAGTACCACGCGCTAGGAACCCAACGGTCTAGCCATTAGGCTATCGGAGCTCTGTCGATGGAAGTCTTAAATATAATAAAAACAAAAAATGCACCTTGGTAATTATTGATTCAAACACTTTGAAATTTACAGGTCGAATAATTAAACTGACTCAGAATTTTTCTCCCTACATAAATAATCAATATTCGCAAAAGAGAAAAATTTAAAAAAAAAGAAGAAGAAATTTCAAATTAGAAACTAAAAGTATACATTGAAGATTTTCGTTCAGGCTGGGACTCGAACCCAGGGCCACTCGCTTGGAAGCCTAACACTCTAGCCATTAGTCTATGGGAGCTCTGTCGGTAGGAGTTTTAAATATAATAAAAACAAAAAATGCACCTTGGTAATTGTTTATTTAAACACTTTGAAATCTTCGTGTCGAAAAATTAAACTGACTCAGAATTTTCTTCCCTACATAAATAATCAATAATTGCAAAGGAAAGAAATTGAAAAAAAAAAGAATTTTCAAATTAGAAAAGAATTATATACATTGAAGATATTCGCTCCGGCTGGGACTCGAACCCAGGCCACTCGCTTGGAAGACCAGCGGTCTAGCCATTAGGCTATCGGAGTTCTGTCGAGCGGAGTCTTACTGCCTGACTGATACTGCCTGACTGACAGACTGACTCACTGACTGACTGATACTGACTGACTGACTCACTGACTGACCGAGACTGACTGACTAACTGCCTGACTGACTGAGACTGGACTGACTGACTGACTGACTGACTGACTGACTAACTGACTGACTGAGACTGACTGACTGACTGCTTGACTCTCTGACTGGCTATTTCACTGACTGACTGAATGACTAAATGACTGACTGACACTGACTGACTGACTGCTTGACTACCTGACTGACTGCTTGACTGACTAACTGACTGGACAGGACTGACCGACTGACTGACTGGCAGACTGACTGAATAAGGATGTCTGACAGACTGACTGAATAAGGCTGACTGACTGACTGACTGAATAAGGCTGACCGACTGACTGACTGCCTGACTGACTGACTGACTGAATGACTGACTGACTGACTGACCGAGACTGACTGACTGACTGACTGAGACTGGACTGGACTGACTGACTGACTGACTGACTGAGACTGACTGACTGCTTTAGTGACTAACTGACTGCACAGGACTGAGCGACTGACTGACTGACTGACTGCCTGACAGACTGACTGACTGAATGACTGACTGACTGAGACTAAATGACTGACTGCTTGACTGACTGGCTGAAGGACTAACTGACTGACTGAGTGACTGACTGACTGGACTGACTGACTGAGACTGAATGACTGAGTGCTTGACTGATTGACTGTCAGACTGACTGACTGACTTCGCAAAAGGGAAAAATAAAAAAAAAAAGAATTATAAAATTAGAAAAAAATATTTGCATTTAAGATTTCCTTTCCGGCTGGGATTTGAACCCAGGGCGACACTCATGGAAGCCCAACGCTCTCGCCAATATACTATCGGATCTCTGTTGATCGGTGTCTTAATTATAATAAAAACAAAAAATGCACCTTAGTAATTATTGATCTAAAATCTTTGAAATCTAAAGGTCGAATGATTAAACTGACTCAGAATTTTCTTCCGTACATAAATAATCCATATTTGCAAAAGAAAGAAATTGAAAAAAAAAGAATCTTCAAATTAGAAGAGAAATATATACATGGAAGATTTTCGTTCCGGCCGGGACTCGAACCCAGTACCACGCGCTTGGAACCCAACGGTCTAGCCATTAGGCTATCGGAGCTCTGTCGATGGAAGTCTTAAATAATAAAAACAAAAAATGCACCTTGGTAATTATTGATTCAAACACTTTGAAATTTACAGGTCGAATAATTAAACTGACTCAGAATTTTTCTCCCTACATAAATAATCAATATTCGCAAAAGAGAAAAATTAAAAAAAAAGAAGAAGAAATTTCAAATTAGAAACTAAAAGTATACATTGAAGATTTTCGTTCAGGCTAGGACTTGAACCCAGGGCCACTCGCTTGGAAGCCTAACACTCTAGCCATTAGTCTATGGGAGCTCTGTCGGTGGGAGTTTTAATATAATAAAAACAAAAAATGCACCTTGGTAATTGTTTATTTAAACACTTTGAAATCTTCGTGTCGAAAAATTAAACTGACTCAGAATTTTCTTCCCTACATAAATAATCAATAATTGCAAAGGAAAGAAATTGAAAAAAAAAAGAATTTTCAAATTAGAAAAGAAATATATACATTGAAGATATTCGCTCCGGCTGGGACTCGAACCCAGGCCACTCGCTTGGAAGACCAGCGGTCTAGCCATTAGGCTATCGGAGTTCTGTCGAGCGGAGTCTTACTGCCTGACTGATACTGCCTGACTGACAGACTGACTCACTGACTGACTGATACTGACTGACTGACTCACTGACTGACCGAGACTGACTGACTAACTGCCTGACTGACTGAGACTGGACTGACTGACTGACTGACTGACTGACTGACTAACTGACTGACTGAGACTGACTGACTGACTGCTTGACTCTCTGACTGGCTATTTCACTGACTGACTGAATGACTAAATGACTGACTGACACTGACTGACTGACTGCTTGACTACCTGACTGACTGCTTGACTGACTATCTGACTGGACATGACTGACCGACTGACTGACTGACAGACTGACGAATAAGGATGACTGACAGACTGACTGAATAAGGCTGACTGACTGACTGACTGACAGACTGACTGAATAAGGCTGACCGACTGACTGACTGCCTGACTGACTGACTGACTGAATGACTGACTGACTGACCGAGACTGACTGACTGACTGACTGAGACTGGCCTGGACTGACTGACTGACTGACTGACCGAGACTGACTGACTGACTGATTGAGACTGGACTGGACTGACTGACTGACTGACTGACTGAGACTGACTGACTGCTTTAGTGACTAACTGACTGCACAGGACTGACCAACTGACCGACTGACTGACTGCCTGACTGACTGACTGACTGAATGACTGACTGACTGATACTAAATGACTGACTGCTTGACTGACTGGCTGAAGGACTAACTGACTGACTGAGTGACTGACTGACTGGACTGACTGACTTCGCAAAAGGGAAAAATAAAAAAAAAAAGAATTATAAAATTAGAAAAAAATATTTGCATTTAAGATTTCCTTTCCGGCCGGGACTCGAACCCAGTACCACGCGCTAGGAACCCAACGGTCTAGCCATTAGGCTATCGGAGCTCTGTCGATGGAAGTCTTAAATATAATAAAAACAAAAAATGCACCTTGGTAATTATTGATTCAAACACTTTGAAATTTACAGGTCGAATAATTAAACTGACTCAGAATTTTTCTCCCTACATAAATAATCAATATTCGCAAAAGAGAAAAATTAAAAAAAAAAGAAGAAGAAATTTCAAATTAGAAACTAAAAGTATACATTGAAGATTTTCGTTCAGGCTGGGACTCGAACCCAGGGCCACTCGCTTGGAAGCCTAACACTCTAGCCATTTGTCTATGGGAGCTCTGTCGGTGGGAGTTTCAAATATAATAAAAACAAAAAATGCACCTTGGTAATTGTTTATTTAAACACTTTGAAATCTGCGTGTCGAAAAATTAAACTGACTCAGAATTTTCTTCCCTACATAAATAATCAATAATTGCAAAGGAAAGAAATTGAAAAAAAAAAGAATTTTCAAACTAGAAAAGAAATATATACATTGAAGATATTCGCTCCGGCTGGGACTCGAACCCAGGCCACTCGCTTGGAAGACCAGCGGTCTAGCCATTAGGCTATCGGAGTTCTGTCGAGCGGAGTCTTACTGCCTGACTGATACTGCCTGACTGACAGACTGACTCACTGACTGACTGATACTGACTGACTGACTCACTGACTGACCGAGACTGACTGACTAACTGCCTGACTGACTGAGACTGGACTGACTGACTGACTGACTGACTGACTGACTAACTGACTGACTGAGACTGACTGACTGACTGCTTGACTCTCTGACTGGCTATTTCACTGACTGACTGAATGACTAAATGACTGACTGACACTGACTGACTGACTGCTTGACTACCTGAC
This sequence comes from Uloborus diversus, assembly GCF_026930045.1. Taxonomy (NCBI): domain Eukaryota; kingdom Metazoa; phylum Arthropoda; class Arachnida; order Araneae; family Uloboridae; genus Uloborus; species Uloborus diversus. The sequence goes on along the minus strand of NW_026558350.1, from coordinate 222,929 downwards.
TGACTGCTTGACTACCTGACTGACTGCTTGACTGACTAACTGACTGGACAGGACTGACCGACTGACTGACTGACAGACTGACTGAATAAGGATGACTGACAGACTGACTGAATAAGGCTGACTGACTGACTGACTGACAGACTGACTGAATAAGGCTGACCGACTGACTGACCGCCTGACTGACTGACTGACTGAATGACTGACTGACTGACTGACTGACCGAGACTGACTGACTGACTGACTGAGACTGGACTGGACTGACTGACTGACTGAATGACTGACTGACTGACTGACCGAGACTGACTGACTGACTGACTGAGACTGGACTGGACTGACTGACTGACTGCTTTAGTGACTAACTGACTGCACAGGACTGACCGACTGACTGACTGACTGCCTGACTGACTGACTGACTGAATGACTGACTGACTGAGACTAAATGACTGACTGCTTGACTGACTGGCTGAAGGACTAACTGACTGACTGAGTGACTGACTGACTGCCTGACTGACTGAGACTGAATGACTGAGTGCTTGACTGATTGACTGTCAGACTGACTGACTGACTTCGCAAAAGGGAAAAATAAAAAAAAAGAATTATAAAATTAGAAAAAAATATTTGCATTTAAGATTTCCTTTCCGGCCGGGACTCGAACCCAGTACCACGCGCTAGGAACCCAACGGTCTAGCCATTAGGCTATCGGAGCTCTGTCGATGGAAGTCTTAAATATAATAAAAACAAAAAATGCACCTTGGTAATTATTGATTCAAACACTTTGAAATTTACAGGTCGAATAATTAAACTGACTCAGAATTTTTCTCCCTACATAAATAATCAATATTCGCAAAAGAGAAAAATTAAAAAAAAAAGAAGAAGAAATTTCAAATTAGAAACTAAAAGTATACATTGAAGATTTTCGTTCAGGCTGGGACTCGAACCCAGGGCCACTCGCGTGGAAGCCTAACACTCTAGCCATTAGTCTATGGGAGCTCTGTCAGTGGGAGTTTTAAATATAATAAAAACAAAAAATGCACCTTGGTAATTGTTTATTTAAACACTTTGAAATCTGCGTGTCGAAAAATTAAACTGACTCAGAATTTTCTTCAGTACATAAATAATCAATAATTGCAAAGGAAAGAAATTGAAAAAAAAAAGAATTTTCAAATTAGAAAAGAAATATATACATTGAAGATATTCGCTCCGGCTGGGACTCGAACCCAGGCCACTCGCTTGGAAGACCAGCGGTCTAGCCATTAGGCTATCGGAGTTCTGTCGAGCGGAGTCTTACTGCCTGACTGATACTGCCTGACTGACAGACTGACTCACCGACTGACTGATACTGACTGACTGACTCACTGACTGACCGAGACTGACTGACTAACTGCCTGACTGACTGAGACTGGACTGCTGACTGACTGACTGACTGACTGACTGACTAACTGACTGACTGAGACTGACTGACTGACTGCTTGACTCTCTGACTGGCTATTTCACTGACTGACTGAATGACTAAATGACTGACTGACACTGACTGACTGACTGCTTGACTACCTGACTGACTGCTTGACTGACTAACTGACTGGACAGGACTGACCGACTGACTGACTGACAGACTGACTGAATAAGGATGACTGACAGACTGACTGAATAAGGCTGACTGACTGACTGACTGACAGACTGACTGAATAAGGCTGACCGACTGACTGACTGCCTGACTGACTGACTGACTGAATGACTGACTGACTGACTGACCGAGACTGACTGACTGACTGACTGAGACTGGACTGGACTGACTGACTGACTGACTGACTGAGACTGACTGACTGCTTTAGTGACTAACTGACTGCACAGGACTGACCGACTGACTGACTGACTGCTTTAGTGACTAACTGACTGCACAGGACTGACCGACTGACTGACTGACTGACTGCCTGACTGACTGACTGACTGAATGACTGACTGACTGAGACTAAATGACTGACTGCTTGACTGACTGGCTGAAGGACTAACTGACTGACTGAGTGACTGACTGACTGGACTGACTGACTGAGACTGAATGACTGAGTGCTTGACTGATTGACTGTCAGACTGACTGACTGACTTCGCAAAAGGGAAAAATAAAAAAAAAAGAATTATAAAATTAGAAAAAAATATTTGCATTTAAGATTTCCTTTCCGGCCGGGACTCGAACCCAGTACCACGCGCTAGGAACCCAACGGTCTAGCCATTAGGCTATCGGAGCTCTGTCGATGGAAGTCTTAAATATAATAAAAACAAAAAATGCACCTTGGTAATTATTGATTCAAACACTTTGAAATTTACAGGTCGAATAATTAAACTGACTCAGAATGTTTCTCCCTACATAAATAATCAATATTCGCAAAAGAGAAAAATTAAAAAAAAAAGAAGAAGAAATTTCAAATTAGAAACTAAAAGTATACGTTGAAGATTTTCGTTCAGGCTGGGACTCGAACCCAGGGCCACTCGCTTGGAAGCCTAACACTCTAGCCATTAGTCTATGGGAGCTCTGTCGGTGGGAGTTTTAAATATAATAAAAACAAAAAATGCACCTTGGTAATTGTTTATTTAAACACTTTGAAATCTTCGTGTCGAAAAATTAAACTGACTCAGAATTTTCTTCCCTACATAAATAATCAATAATTGCAAAGGAAAGAAATTGAAAAAAAAAAAGAATTTTCAAATTAGAAAAGAAATATATACATTGAAGATATTCGCTCCGGCTGGGACTCGAACCCAGGCCACTCGCTTGGAAGACCAGCGGTCTAGCCATTAGGCTATCGGAGTTATGTCGAGCGGAGTCTTACTGCCTGACTGATACTGCCTGACTGACAGACTGACTCACTGACTGACTGATACTGACTGACTGACTCACTGACTGACCGAGACTGACTGACTAACTGCCTGACTGACTGAGACTGGACTGACTGACTGACTGACTGACTAACTGACTGACTGAGACTGACTGACTGACTGCTTGACTCTCTGACTGGCTATTTCACTGACTGACTGAATGACTAAATGACTGACTGACACTGACTGACTGACTGCTTGACTACCTGACAGACTGCTTGACTGACTAACTGACTGGACAGGACTGACAGACTGACTGACTGACAGACTGACTGAATAAGGATGACTGACAGACTGACTGAATAAGGCTGACTGACTGACTGACTGAATAAGGCTGACCGACTGACTGACTGCCTGACTGACTGACTGAATGAATGACTGACTGACTGACTGACCGAGACTGACTGACTGACTGACTGAGACTGGACTGGACGGACTGACTGACTGACTGACTGAGACTGACTGACTGCTTTAGTGACTAACTGACTGCACAGGATTGACCGACTGACTGACTGACTGACTGCCTGACTGACTGACTGACTGAATGACTGACTGACTGAGACTAAATGACTGACTGCTTGACTGACTGGCTGAAGGACTAACTGACTGACTGAGTGACTGACTGACTGGACTGACTGACTGAGACTGAATGACTGAGTGCTTGACTGATTGACTGTCAGACTGACTGACTGACTTCGCAAAAGGGAAAAATAAAAAAAAAGAATTATAAAATTAGAAAAAAATATTTGCATTTAAGATTTCCTTTCCGGCTGGGATTTGAACCCAGGGCGACACTCATGGAAGCCCAACGCTCTCGCCAATATACTATCGGATCTCTGTTGGTCGGTGTCTTAATTATAATAAAAACAAAAAATGCACCTTAGTAATTATTGATCTAAAATCTTTGAAATCTAAAGGTCGAATGATTAAACTGACTCAGAATTTTCTTCCGTACATAAATAATCCATATTTGCAAAAGAAAGAAATTGAAAAAAAAAGAATCTTCAAATTAGAAGAGAAATATATACATGGAAGATTTTCGTTCCGGCCGGGACTCGAACCCAGTACCACGCGCTTGGAACCCAACGGTCTAGCCATTAGGCTATCGGAGCTCTGTCGATGGAAGTCTTAAATATAATAAAAACAAAAAATGCACCTTGGTAATTATTGATTCAAACACTTTGAAATTTACAGGTCGAATAATTAAACTGACTCAGAATTTTTCTCCCTGCATAAATAATCAATATTCGCAATAGAGAAAAATTAAAAAAAAAAAGAAGAAGAAATTTCAAATTAGAAACTAAAAGTATACATTGAAGATTTTCGTTCAGGCTGGGACTCGAACCCAGGGCCACTCGCTTGGAAGCCTAACACTCTAGCCATTAGTCTATGGGAGCTCTGTCGGTGGGCGTTTTAAATATAATAAAAACAAAAAATGCACCTTGGTAATTGTTTATTTAAACACTTTGAAATCTTCGTGTCGAAAAATTAAACTGACTCAGAATTTTCTTCCCTACATAAATAATCAATAATTGCAAAGGAAAGAAATTGAAAAAAAAAAGAATTTTCAAATTAGAAAAGAAATATATACATTGAAGATATTCGCTCCGGCTGGGACTCGAACCCAGGCCACTCGCTTGGAAGACCATCGGTCTAGCCATTAGGCTATCGGAGTTCTGTCGAGCGGAGTCTTACTGCCTGACTGACAGACTGACTCACTGACTGACTGATACTGACTGACTGACTCACTGACTGACCGAGACTGACTGACTAACTGCCTGACTGACTGAGACTGGACTGACTGACTGACTGACTGACTGACTGACTAACTGACTGACTGAGACTGACTGACTGACTGCTTGACTCTCTGACTGGCTATTTCACTGACTGACTGAATGACTAAATGACTGACTGACACTGACTGACTGACTACCTGACTGACTGCTTGACTGACTAACTGACTGGACAGGATGACTGACAGACTGACTGAATAAGGCTGACTGACTGACTGACTGACAGACTGACTGAATAAGGCTGACCGACTGACTGACTGCCTGACTGACTGACTGACTGAATGACTGACTGACTGAATGACTGACTGACTGACTGACCGAGACTGACTGACTGACTGACTGAGACTGGACTGGACTGACTGACTGACTGACTGAATGAGACTGACTGACTGCTTTAGTGACTAACTGACTGCACAGGACTGACCGACTGACTGACTGACTGACTGCCTGACTGACTGACTGACTGAATGACTGACTGACTGAGACTAAATGACTGACTACTTGACTGACTGGCTGAAGGACTAACTGACTGACTGAGTGACTGACTGACTGGACTGACTGACTGAGACTGAATGACTGAGTGCTTGACTGATTGACTGTCAGACTGACTGACTGACTTCGCAAAAGGGAAAAATAAAAAAAAAAGAATTATAAAATTAGAAAAAAATATTTGCATTTAAGATTTCCTTTCCGGCCGGGACTCGAACCCAGTACCACGCGCTAGGAACCCAACGGTCTAGCCATTAGGCTATCGGAGCTCTGTCGATGGAAGTCATAAATATAATAAAAACAAAAAATGCACCTTGGTAATTATTGATTCAAACACTTTGAAATTTACAGGTCGAATAATTAAACTGACTCAGAATTTTTCTCCCTTTATAAATAATCAATATTCGCAAAAGAGAAAAATTTGAAAAAAAAGAAGAAGAAATTTCAAATTAGAAACTAAAAGAATACATTGAAGATTTTCGTTCAGGCTGGGACTCGAACCCAGGGCCACTCGCTTGGAAGCCTAACACTCTAGCCATTAGTCTATGGGAGCTCTGTCGGTGGGAGTTTTAAATATAATAAAAACAAAAAATGCACCTTGGTAATTGTTTATTTAAACACTTTGAAATCTTCGTGTCGAAAAATTAAACTGACTCAGAATTTTCTTCCCTACATAAATAATCAATAATTGCAAAGGAAAGAAATTGAAAAAAAAAAGAATTTTCAAATTAGAAAAGAAATATATACATTGAAGATATTCGCTCCGGCTGGGACTCGAACCCAGGCCACTCGCTTGGAAGACCAGCGGTCTAGCCATTAGGCTATCGGAGTTCTGTCGAGCGGAGTCTTACTGCCTGACTGATACTGCCTGACTGACAGACTGACTCCCTGACTGACTGATACTGACTGACTGACTCACTGACTGACCGAGACTGACTGACTAACTGCCTGACTGACTGAGACTGGACTGACTGACTGACTGACTGACTGACTGACTAACTGACTGACTGAGACTGACTGACTGACTGCTTGACTCTCTGACTGGCTATTTCACTGACTGACTGAATGACTAAATGACTGACTGACACTGACTGACTGACTGCTTGACTACCTGACTGACTGCTTGACTGACTAACTGACTGGACAGGACTGACCGACTGACTGACTGACAGACTGACTGAATAAGGATGACTGACAGACTGACTGAATAAGGCTGACTGACTGACTGACTGACAGAATAAGGCTGACCGACTGACTGACTGCCTGACTGACTGACTGACTGAATGACTGACTGACTGACTGACCGAGACTGACTGACTGACTGACTGACCGAGACTGACTGACTGACTGACTGAGACTGGACTGGACTGACTGACTGACTGAGACTGACTGACTGCTTTAGTGACTAACTGACTGCACAGGACTGACCGACTGACTGACTGACTGACTGCCTGACTGACTGACTGACTGAATGACTGACTGACTGAGACTAAATGACTGACTGCTTGACTGACTGGCTGAAGGACTAACTGACTGACTGAGTGACTGACTGACTGGACTGACTGACTGAGACTGAATGACTGAGTGCTTGACTGATTGACTGTCAGACTGACTGACTGACTTCGCAAAAGGGAAAAATAAAAAAAAAAGAATTATAAAATTAGAAAAAAATATTTGCATTTAAGATTTCCTTTCCGGCTGGGATTTGAACCCAGGGCGACACTCATGGAAGCCCAACGCTCTCGCCAATATACTATCGGATCTCTGTTGGTCGGTGTCTTAATTATAATAAAAACAAAAAATGCACCTTAGTAATTATTGATCTAAAATCTTTGAAATCTAAAGGTCGAATGATTAAACTGACTCAGAATTTTCTTCCGTACATAAATAATCCATATTTGCAAAAGAAAGAAATTGAAAAAAAAAGAATCTTCAAATTAGAAGAGAAATATATACATGGAAGATTTTCGTTCCGGCCGGGACTCGAACCCAGTACCACGCGCTTGGAACCCAACGGTCTAGCCATTAGGCTATCGGAGCTCTGTCGATGGAAGTCTTAAATATAATAAAAACAAAAAATGCACCTTGGTAATTATTGATTCAAACACTTTGAAATTTACAGGTCGAATAATTAAACTGACTCAGAATTTTTCTCCCTACATAAATAATCAATATTCGCAAAAGAGAAAAATTAAAAAAAAAAGAAGAAGAAATTTCAAATTAGAAACTAAAAGTATACATTGAAGATTTTCGTTCAGGCTGGGACTCGAACCCAGGGCCACTCGCTTGGAAGCCTAACACTCTATCCATTAGTCTATGGGAGCTCTGTCAGTGGGAGTTTTAAATATAATAAAAACAAAAAATGCACCTTGGTAATTGTTTATTTAAACACTTTGAAATCTGCGTGTCGAAAAATTAAACTGACTCAGAATTTTCTTCCCTACATAAATAATCAATAATTGCAAAGGAAAGAAATTGAAAAAAAAAAGAATTTTCAAATTAGAAAAGAAATATATACATTGAAGATATTCGCTCCGGCTGGGACTCGAACCCAGGCCACTCGCTTGGAAGACCAGCGGTCTAGCCATTAGGCTATCGGAGTTCTGTCGAGCGGAGTCTTACTGCCTGACTGATACTGCCTGACTGACAGACTGACTCACTGACTGACTGATACTGACTGACTGACTCACTGACTGACCGAGACTGACTGACTAACTGCCTGACTGACTGAGACTGGACTGACTGACTGACTGACTGACTGACTGACTAACTGACTGACTGAGACTGACTGACTGCTTGACTCTCTGACTGGCTATTTCACTGACTGACTGAATGACTAAATGACTGACTGACACTGACTGACTGACTGCTTGACTACCTGACTGACTGCTTGACTGACTAACTGACTGGACAGGACTGACCGACTGACTGACTGACAGACTGACTGAATAAGGATGACTGACAGACTGACTGAATAAGGCTGACTGACTGACTGACTGACAGACTGACTGAATAAGGCTGACCGACTGACTGACTGCCTGACTGACTGACTGAATGACTGACTGACTGACTGACCGAGACTGACTGACTGACTGACTGACTGAGACTGGACTGGACTGACTGACTGACTGACTGACTGAGACTGACTGACTGCTTTAGTGACTAACTGACTGCACAGGACTGACCGACTGACTGACTGACTGACTGCCTGACTGACTGACTGACTGAATGACTGAATGACTGAGACTAAATGACTGACTACTTGACTGACTGGCTGAAGGACTAACTGACTGACTGAGTGACTGACTGACTGGACTGACTGACTGAGACTGAATGACTGAGTGCTTGACTGATTGACTGTCAGACTGACTGACTGACTTCGCAAAAGGGAAAAATAAAAAAAAAAGAATTATAAAATTAGAAAAAAATATTTGCATTCAAGATTTCCTTTCCGGCCGGGACTCGAACCCAGTACCACGCGCTAGGAACCCAACGGTCTAGCCATTAGGCTATCGGAGCTCTGTCGATGGAAGTCATAAATATAATAAAAACAAAAAATGCACCTTGGTAATTATTGATTCAAACACTTTGAAATTTACAGGTCGAATAATTAAACTGACTCAGAATTTTTCTCCCTACATAAATAATCAATATTCGCAAAAGAGAAAAATTAAAAAAAAAGAAGAAGAAATTTCAAATTAGAAACTAAAAGTATACATTGAAGATTTTCGTTCAGGCTGGGACTTGAACCCAGGGCCACTCGCTTGGAAGCCTAACACTCTAGCCATTAGTCTATGGGAGCTCTGTCGGTGGGAGTTTTAAATATAATAAAAACAAAAAATGCACCTTGGTAATTGTTTATTTAAACACTTTGAAATCTTCGTGTCGAAAAATTAAACTGACTCAGAATTTTCTTCCCTACATAAATAATCAATAATTGCAAAGGAAAGAAATTGAAAAAAAAAAGAATTTTCAAATTAGAAAAGAAATATATACATTGAAGATATTCGCTCCGGCTGGGACTCGAACCCAGGCCACTCGCTTGGAAGACCAGCGGTCTAGCCATTAGGCTATCGGAGTTCTGTCGAGCGGAGTCTTACTGCCTGACTGATACTGCCTGACTGACAGACTGACTCACTGACTGACTGATACTGACTGACTGACTCACTGACTGACCGAGACTGACTGACTAACTGCCTGACTGACTGAGACTGGACTGACTGACTGACTGACTGACTGACTGACTAACTGACTGACTGAGACTGACTGACTGACTGCTTGACTCTCTGACTGGCTATTTCACTGACTGACTGAATGACTAAATGACTGACTGACACTGACTGACTGACTGCTTGACTACCTGACTGACTGCTTGACTGACTAACTGACTGGACATGACTGACCGACTGACTGACTGACAGACTGACGAATAAGGATGACTGACAGACTGACTGAATAAGGCTGACTGACTGACTGACTGACAGACTGACTGAATAAGGCTGACCGACTGACTGACTGCCTGACTGACTGACTGACTGAATGACTGACTGACTGACTGACCGAGACTGACTGACTGACTGACTGAGACTGGACTGGACTGACTGACTGACTGACTGACCGAGACTGACTGACTGACTGACTGAGACTGGACTGGACTGACTGACTGACTGACTGACTGAGACTGACTGACTGCTTTAGTGACTAACTGACTGCACAGGACTGACCGACTGACCGACTGACTGACTGCCTGACTGACTGACTGACTGAATGACTGACTGACTGAGACTAAATGACTGACTGCTTGACTGACTGGCTGAAGGACTAACTGACTGACTGAGTGACTGACTGACTGGACTGACTGACTTCGCAAAAGGGAAAAATAAAAAAAAAAGAATTATAAAATTAGAAAAAAATATTTGCATTTAAGATTTCCTTTCCGGCCGGGACTCGAACCCAGTACCACGCGCTAGGAACCCAACGGTCTAGCCATTAGGCTATCGGAGCTCTGTCGATGGAAGTCTTAAATATAATAAAAACAAAAAATGCACCTTGGTAATTATTGATTCAAACACTTTGAAATTTACAGGTCGAATAATTAAACTGACTCAGAATTTTTCTCCCTACATAAATAATCAATATTCGCAAAAGAGAAAAATTAAAAAAAAAAGAAGAAGAAATTTCAAATTAGAAACTAAAAGTATACATTGAAGATTTTCGTTCAGGCTGGGACTCGAACCCAGGGCCACTCGCTTGGAAGCCTAACACTCTAGCCATTAGTCTATGGGAGCTCTGTCGGTGGGAGTTTCAAATATAATAAAAACAAAAAATGCACCTTGGTAATTGTTTATTTAAACACTTTGAAATCTGCGTGTCGAAAAATTAAACTGACTCAGAATTTTCTTCCCTACATAAATAATCAATAATTGCAAAGGAAAGAAATTGAAAAAAAAAAGAATTTTCAAACTAGAAAAGAAATATATACATTGAAGATATTCGCTCCGGCTGGGACTCGAACCCAGGCCACTCGCTTGGAAGACCAGCGGTCTAGCCATTAGGCTATCGGAGTTCTGTCGAGCGGAGTCTTACTGCCTGACTGATACTGCCTGACTGACAGACTGACTCACTGACTGACTGACTCACTGACTGACCGAGACTGACTGACTAACTGCCTGACTGACTGAGACTGGACTGACTGACTGACTGACTGACTGACTGACTAACTGACTGACTGAGACTGACTGACTGACTGCTTGACTCTCTGACTGGCTATTTCACTGACTGACTGAATGACTAAATGACTGACTGACACTGACTGACTGACTGCTTGACTACCTGACTGACTGCTTGACTGACTAACTGACTGGACAGGACTGACCGACTGACTGACTGACAGACTGACTGAATAAGGATGACTGACAGACTGACTGAATAAGGCTGACTGACTGACTGACTGACAGACTGACTGAATAAGGCTGACCGACTGACTGACTGCCTGACTGACTGACTGACTGAATGACTGACTGACTGACTGACCAAGACTGACTGACTGACTGACTGAGACTGGACTGGACTGACTGACTGACTGACTGACTGAGACTGACTGACTGCTTTAGTGACTAACTGACTGCACAGGACTGACCGACTGACTGACTGACTGCTTTAGTGACTAACTGACTGCACAGGACTGACCGACTGACTGACTGACTGACTGCCTGACTGACTGACTGACTGAATGACTGACTGACTGAGACTAAATGACTGACTGCTTGACTGACTGGCTGAAGGACTAACTGACTGACTGAGTGACTGACTGACTGCCTGACTGACTGAGACTGAATGACTGAGTGCTTGACTGATTGACTGTCAGACTGACTGACTGACTTCGCAAAAGGGAAAAATAAAAAAAAAGAATTATAAAATTAGAAAAAAATATTTGCATTTAAGATTTCCTTTCCGGCCGGGACTCGAACCCAGTACCACGCGCTAGGAACCCAACGGTCTAGCCATTAGGCTATCGGAGCTCTGTCGATGGAAGTCTTAAATATAATAAAAACAAAAAATGCACCTTGGTAATTATTGATTCAAACACTTTGAAATTTACAGGTCGAATAATTAAACTGACTCAGAATTTTTCTCCCTACATAAATAATCAATATTCGCAAAAGAGAAAAATTAAAAAAAAAAGAAGAAGAAATTTCAAATTAGAAACTAAAAGTATACATTGAAGATTTTCGTTCAGGCTGGGACTCGAACCCAGGGCCACTCGCGTGGAAGCCTAACACTCTAGCCATTAGTCTATGGGAGCTCTGTCAGTGGGAGTTTTAAATATAATAAAAACAAAAAATGCACCTTGGTAATTGTTTATTTAAACACTTTGAAATCTGCGTGTCGAAAAATTAAACTGACTCAGAATTTTCTTCCCTACATAAATAATCAATAATTGCAAAGGAAAGAAATTGAAAAAAAAAAGAATTTTCAAATTAGAAAAGAAATATATACATTGAAGATATTCGCTCCGGCTGGGACTCGAACCCAGGCCACTCGCTTGGAAGACCAGCGGTCTAGCCATTAGGCTATCGGAGTTCTGTCGAGCGGAGTCTTACTGCCTGACTGATACTGCCTAACTGACAGACTGACTCACTGACTGACTGATACTGACTGACTGACTCACTGACTGACCGAGACTGACTGACTAACTGCCTGACTGACTGAGACTGGACTGACTGACTGACTGACTGACTGACTGACTGACTAACTGATTGACTGAGACTGACTGACTGACTGCTTGACTCTCTGACTGGCTATTTCACTGACTGACTGAATGACTAAATGACTGACTGACACTGACTGACTGACTACCTGACTGACTGCTTGACTGACTAACTGACTGGACAGGATGACTGACAGACTGACTGAATAAGGCTGACTGACTGACTGACTGACAGACTGACTGAATAAGGCTGACCGACTGACTGACTGCCTGACTGACTGACTGACTGAATGACTGACTGACTGAATGACTGACTGACTGACTGACCGAGACTGACTGACTGACTGACTGAGACTGGACTGGACTGACTGACTGACTGACTGACTGAGACTGACTGACTGCTTTAGTGACTAACTGACTGCACAGGACTGACCGACTGACTGACTGACTGACTGCCTGACTGACTGACTGACTGAATGACTGACTGACTGAGACTAAATGACTGACTACTTGACTGACTGGCTGAAGGACTAACTGACTGACTGAGTGACTGACTGACTGGACTGACTGACTGAGACTGAATGACTGAGTGCTTGACTGATTGACTGTCAGACTGACTGACTGACTTCGCAAAAGGGAAAAATAAAAAAAAAGAATTATAAAATTAGAAAAAAATATTTGCATTTAAGATTTCCTTTCCGGCCGGGACTCGAACCCAGTACCACGCGCTAGGAACCCAACGGTCTAGCCATTAGGCTATCGGAGCTCTGTCGATGGAAGTCATAAATATAATAAAAACAAAAAATGCACCTTGGTAATTATTGATTTAAACACTTTGAAATTTACAGGTCGAATACTTAAACTGACTCAGAATTTTTCTCCCTACATAAATAATCAATATTCGCAAAAGAGAAAAATTTGAAAAAAAAGAAGAAGAAATTTCAAATTAGAAACTAAAAGAATACATTGAAGATTTTCGTTCAGGCTGGGACTCGAACCCAGGGCCACTCGCTTGGAAGCCTAACACTCTAGCCATTAGGCTATGGGAGCTCTGTCGGTGGGAGTTTTAAATATAATAAAAACAAAAAATGCACCTTGGTAATTGTTTATTTAAACACTTTGAAATCTTCGTGTCAAAAAATTAAACTGACTCAGAATTTTCTTCCCTACATAAATAATCAATAATTGCAAAGGAAAGAAATTGAAAAAAAAAAGAATTTTCAAATTAGAAAAGAAATATATACATTGAAGATATTCGCTCCGGCTGGGACTCGAACCCAGGCCACTCGCTTGGAAGACCAGCGGTCTAGCCATTAGGCTATCGGAGTTCTGTCGAGCGGAGTCTTACTGCCTGACTGATACTGCCTGACTGACAGACTGACTCCCTGACTGACTGATACTGACTGACTGACTCACTGACTGACCGAGACTGACTGACTAACTGCCTGACTGACTGAGACTGGACTGACTGACTGACTGACTGACTTACTGACTAACTGACTGACTGAGACTGACTGACTGACTGCTTGACTCTCTGACTGGCTATTTCACTGACTGACTGAATGACTAAATGACTGACTGACACTGACTGACTGACTGCTTGACTACCTGACTGACTGCTTGACTGACTAACTGACTGGACAGGACTGACCGACTGACTGACTGACAGACTGACTGAATAAGGATGACTGACAGACTGACTGAATAAGGCTGACTGACTGACTGACTGACAGAATAAGGCTGACCGACTGACTGACTGCCTGACTGACTGACTGACTGAATGACTGACTGACTGACTGACCGAGACTGACTGACAGACTGACTGAGACTGGACTGGACTGACTGACTGACTGACTGACTGAGACTGACTGACTGCTTTAGTGACTAACTGACTGCACAGGACTGACCGACTGACTGACTGACTGACTGCCTGACTGACTGACTGACTGAATGACTGACTGACTGAGACTAAATGACTGACTGCTTGACTGACTGGCTGAAGGACTAACTGACTGACTGAGTGACTGACTGACTGGACTGACTGACTGAGACTGAATGACTGAGTGCTTGACTGATTGACTGTCAGACTGACTGACTGACTTCGCAAAAGGGAAAAATAAAAAAAAAGAATTATAAAATTAGAAAAAAATATTTGCATTTAAGATTTCCTTTCCGGCTGGGATTTGAACCCAGGGCGACACTCATGGAAGCCCAACGCTCTCGCCAATATACTATCGGATCTCTGTTGGTCGGTGTCTTAATTATAATAAAAACAAAAAATGCACCTTAGTAATTATTGATCTAAAATCTTTGAAATCTAAAGGTCGAATGATTAAACTGACTCAGAATTTTCTTCCGTACATAAATAATCCATATTTGCAAAAGAAAGAAATTGAAAAAAAAAGAATCTTCAAATTAGAAGAGAAATATATACATGGAAGATTTTCGTTCCGGCCGGGACTCGAACCCAGTACCACGCGCTTGGAACCCAACGGTCTAGCCATTAGGCTATCGGAGCTCTGTCGATGGAAGTCTTAAATATAATAAAAACAAAAAATGCACCTTGGTAATTATTGATTCAAACACTTTGAAATTTACAGGTCGAATAATTAAACTGACTCAGAATTTTTCTCCCTACATAAATAATCAATATTCGCAAAAGAGAAAAATTAAAAAAAAAGAAGAAGAAATTTCAAATTAGAAACTAAAAGTATACATTGAAGATTTTCGTTCAGGCTGGGACTCGAACCCAGGGCCACTCGCTTGGAAGCCTAACACTCTAGCCATTAGTCTATGGGAGCTCTGTCGGTGGGCGTTTTAAATATAATAAAAACAAAAAATGCACCTTGGTAATTGTTTATTTAAACACTTTGAAATCTTCGTGTCGAAAAATTAAACTGACTCAGAATTTTCTTCCCTACATAAATAATCAATAATTGCAAAGGAAAGAAATTGAAAAAAAAAAGAATTTTCAAATTAGAAAAGAAATATATACATTGAAGATATTCGCTCCGGCTGGGACTCGAACCCAGGCCACTCGCTTGGAAGACCATCGGTCTAGCCATTAGGCTATCGGAGTTCTGTCGAGCGGAGTCTTACTGCCTGACTGATACTGCCTGACTGACAGACTGACTCACTGACTGACTGATACTGACTGACTGACTCACTGACTGACCGAGACTGACTGACTAACTGCCTGACTGACTGAGACTGGACTGACTGACTGACTGACTGACTGACTGACTACTACTGACTGACTGAGACTGACTGACTGACTGCTTGACTCTCTGACTGGCTATTTCACTGACTGACTGAATGACTAAATGACTGACTGACACTGACTGACTGACTGCTTGACTACCTGACTGACTGCTTGACTGACTAACTGACTGGACAGGACTGACCGACTGACTGACTGACAGACTGACTGAATAAGGATGACTGACAGACTGACTGAATAAGGCTGACTGACTGACTGACTGACAGACTGACTGAATAAGGCTGACCGACTGACTGACTGCCTGACTGACTGACTGACTGAATGACTGACCGAGACTGACTGACTGACTGACTGAGACTGGACTGGACTGACTGACTGACTGACTGACTGAGACTGACTGACTGCTTTAGTGACTAACTGACTGCACAGGACTGACCGACTGACTGACTGACTGACTGCCTGACTGACTGACTGACTGAATGACTGACTGACTGAGACTAAATGACTGACTGAATGACTGACTGACTGAGACTAAATGACTGACTGCTTGACTGACTGGCTGAAGGACTAACTGACTGACTGAGTGACTGACTGACTGGACTGACTGACTGAGACTGAATGACTGAGTGCTTGACTGATTGACTGTCAGACTGACTGACTGACTTCGCAAAAGGGAAAAATAAAAAAAAAGAATTATAAAATTAGAAAAAAATATTTGCATTTAAGATTTCCTTTCCGGCTGGGATTTGAACCCAGGGCGACACTCATGGAAGCCCAACGCTCTCGCCAATATACTATCGGATCTCTGTTGATCGGTGTCTTAATTATAATAAAAACAAAAAATGCACCTTAGTAATTATTGATCTAAAATCTTTGAAATCTAAAGGTCGAATGATTAAACTGACTCAGAATTTTCTTCCGTACATAAATAATCCATATTTGCAAAAGAAAGAAATTGAAAAAAAAAGAATCTTCAAATTAGAAGAGAAATATATACATGGAAGATTTTCGTTCCGGCCGGGACTCGAACCCAGTACCACGCGCTTGGAACCCAACGGTCTAGCCATTAGGCTATCGGAGCTCTGTCGATGGAAGTCTTAAATATAATAAAAACAAAAAATGCACCTTGGTAATTATTGATTCAAACACTTTGAAATTTACAGGTCGAATAATTAAACTGACTCAGAATTTTTCTCCCTACATAAATAATCAATATTCGCAAAAGAGAAAAATTAAAAAAAAAAGAAGAAGAAATTTCAAATTAGAAACTAAAAGTATACATTGAAGATTTTCGTTCAGGCTGGGACTCGAACCCAGGGCCACTCGCTTGGAAGCCTAACACTCTAGCCATTAGTCTATGGGAGCTCTGTCGGTGGGAGTTTTAAATATAATAAAAACAAAAAATGCACCTTGGTTATTGTTTATTTAAACACTTTGAAATCTTCGTGTCGAAAAATTAAACTGACTCAGAATTTTCTTCCCTACATAAATAATCAATAATTGCAAAGGAAAGAAATTGAAAAAAAAAAGAATTTTCAAATTAGAAAAGAAATATATACATTGAAGATATTCGCTCCGGCTGGGACTCGAACCCAGGTCACTCGCTTGGAAAACCAGCGGTCTAGCCATTAGGCTATCAGAGTTCTGTCGAGCGGAGTCTTACTGCCTGACTGATACTGCCTGACTGACAGACTGACTCACTGACTGACTGATACTGACTGACTGACTCACTGACTGACCGAGACTGACTGACTAACTGCCTGACTGACTGAGACTGGACTGACTGACTGACTGACTGACTGACTAACTGACTGACTGAGACTGACTGACTGACTGCTTGACTCTCTGACTGGCTATTTCACTGACTGACTGAATGACTAAATGACTGACTGACACTGACTGACTGACTGCTTGACTACCTGACTGACTGCTTGACTGACTAAATGACTGACTGACACTGACTGACTGACTGCTTGACTACCTGACTGACTGCTTGACTGACTAACTGACTGGACAGGACTGACCGACTGACTGACTGACAGACTGACTGAATAAGGATGACTGACAGACTGACTGAATAAGGATGACTGACAGACTGACTGAATAAGGCTGACTGACTGACTGACTGACAGACTGACTGAATAAGGCTGACCGACTGACTGACTGCCTGACTGACTGACTGACTGAATGACTGACTGACTGACCGAGACTGACTGACTGACTGACTGAGACTGGACTGGACTGACTGACTGACTGACTGACTGAGACTGACTGACTGCTTTAGTGACTAACTGACTGCACAGGACTGACCGACTGACTGACTGACTGACTGCCTGACTGACTGACTGACTGACACTGACTGACTGACTGCTTGACTGACTGGCTGAAGGACTAACTGACTGACTGAGTGACTGAATGACTGGACTGACTGACTGAGACTGAATGACTGAGTGCTTGACTGATTGACTGTCAGACTGACTGACTGACTTCGCAAAAGGGAAAAATAAAAAAAAAAGAATTATAAAATTAGAAAAAAATATTTGCATTTAAGATTTCCTTTCCGGCCGGGACTCGAACCCAGTACCACGCGCTAGGAACCCAACGGTCTAGCCATTAGGCTATCGGAGCTCTGTCGATGGAAGTCTTAAATATAATAAAAACAAAAAATGCACCTTGGTAATTATTGATTCAAACACTTTGAAATTTACAGGTCGAATAATTAAACTGACTCAGAATTTTTCTCCCTACATAAATAATCAATATTCGCAAAAGAGAAAAATTAAAAAAAAAAGAAGAAGAAATTTCAAATTAGAAACTAAAAGTATACATTGAAGATTTTCGTTCAGGCTGGGACTCGAACCCAGGGCCACTCGCTCTGAAGCCTAACACTCTAGCCATTAGTCTATGGGAGCTCTGTCGGTGGGAGTTTTAAATATAATAAAAACAAAAAATGCACCTTGGTAATTGTTTATTTAAACACTTTGAAATCTTCGTGTCGAAAAATTAAACTGACTCAGAATTTTCTTCCCTACATAAATAATCAATAATTGCAAAGGAAAGAAATTGAAAAAAAAAGAATTTTCAAATTAGAAAAGAAATATATACATTGAAGATATTCGCTCCGGCTGGGACTCGAACCCAGGTCACTCGCTTGGAAAACCAGCGGTCTAGCCATTAGGCTATCAGAGTTCTGTCGAGCGGAGTCTTACTGCCTGACTGATACTGCCTGACTGACAGACTGACTCACTGACTGACTGACTCACTGACTGACCGAGACTGACTGACTAACTGCCTGACTGACTGAGACTGGACTGACTGACTGACTGACTGACTGACTGACTGACTAACTGACTGACTGAGACTGACTGACTGACTGCTTGACTCTCTGACTGGCTATTTCACTGACTGACTGAATGACTAAATGACTGACTGACACTGACTGACTGACTGCTTGACTACCTGACTGACTGCTTGACTGACTAACTGACTGGACAGGACTGACCGACTGACTGACTGACAGACTGACTGAATAAGGATGACTGACAGACTGACTGAATAAGGCTGACTGACTGACTGACTGACAGACTGACTGAATAAGGCTGACCGACTGACTGACTGCCTGACTGACTGACTGACTGAATGACTGACTGACTGACTGACCGAGACTGACTGACTGACTGACTGAGACTGGACTGGACTGACTGACTGACTGACTGACTGAGACTGACTGACTGCTTTAGTGACTAACTGACTGCACAGGACTGACCGACTGACTGACTGACTGACTGCCTGACTGACTGACTGACTGAATGACTGACTGACTGAGACTAAATGACTGACTGCTTGACTGACTGGCTGAAGGACTAACTGACTGACTGAGTGACTGACTGACTGGACTGACTGACTGAGACTGAATGACTGAGTGCTTGACTGATTGACTGTCAGACTGACTGACTGACTTCGCAAAAGGGAAAAATAAAAAAAAAGAATTATAAAATTAGAAAAAAATATTTGCATTTAAGATTTCCTTTCCGGCTGGGATTTGAACCCAGGGCGACACTCATGGAAGCCCAACGCTCTCGCCAATATACTATCGGATCTCTGTTGATCGGTGTCTTAATTATAATAAAAACAAAAAATGCACCTTAGTAATTATTGATCTAAAATCTTTGAAATCTAAAGGTCGAATGATTAAACTGACTCAGAATTTTCTTCCGTACATAAATAATCCATATTTGCAAAAGAAAGAAATTGAAAAAAAAAGAATCTTCAAATTAGAAGAGAAATATATACATGGAAGATTTTCGTTCCGGCCGGGACTCGAACCCAGTACCACGCGCTTGGAACCCAACGGTCTAGCCATTAGGCTATCGGAGCTCTGTCGATGGAAGTCTTAAATATAATAAAAACAAAAAATGCACCTTGGTAATTATTGATTCAAACACTTTGAAATTTACAGGTCGAATAATTAAACTGACTCAGAATTTTTCTCCCTACATAAATAATCAATATTCGCAAAAGAGAAAAATTAAAAAAAAAAAAGAAGAAGAAATTTCAAATTAGAAACTAAAAGTATACATTGAAGATTTTCGTTCAGGCTGGGACTCGAACCCAGGGCCACTCGCTTGGAAGCCTAACACTCTAGCCATTAGTCTATGGGAGCTCTGTCGGTGGGAGTTTTAAATATAATAAAAACAAAAAATGCACCTTGGTAATTGTTTATTTAAACACTTTGAAATCTTTGTGTCGAAAAATTAAACTGACTCAGAATTTTCTTCCCTACATAAATAATCAATAATTGCAAAGGAAAGAAATTGAAAAAAAAAAGAATTTTCAAATTAGAAAAGAAATATATACATTGAAGATATTCGCTCCGGCTGGGACTCGAACCCAGGTCACTCGCTTGGAAAACCAGCGGTCTAGCCATTAGGCTATCAGAGTTCTGTCGAGCGGAGTCTTACTGCCTGACTGATACTGCCTGACTGACTGACTGACTCACTGACTGACTGATACTGACTGACTGACTCACTGACTGACCGAGACTGACTGACTAACTGCCTGACTGACTGAGACTGGACTGACTGACTGACTGACTGACTGACTAACTGACTGACTGAGACTGACTGACTGACTGCTTGACTCTCTGACTGGCTATTTCACTGACTGACTGAATGACTAAATGACTGACTGACACTGACTGACTGACTGCTTGACTACCTGACTGACTGCTTGACTGACTAACTGACTGGACAGGACTGACCGACTGACTGACTGACAGACTGACTGAATAAGGATGACTGACAGACTGACTGAATAAGGATGACTGACAGACTGACTGAATAAGGCTGACTGACTGACTGACTGACAGACTGACTGAATAAGGCTGACCGACTGACTGACTGCCTGACTGACTGACTGACTGAATGACTGACTGACTGACCGAGACTGACTGACTGACTGACTGAGACTGGACTGGACTGACTGACTGACTGACTGACTGAGACTGACTGACTGCTTTAGTGACTAACTGACTGCACAGGACTGACCGACTGACTGACTGACTGACTGCCTGACTGACTGACTGACTGAATGACTGACTGACTGACTGACACTGACTGACTGACTGCTTGACTGACTGGCTGAAGGACTAACTGACTGACTGAGTGACTGAATGACTGGACTGACTGACTGAGACTGAATGACTGAGTGCTTGACTGATTGACTGTCAGACTGACTGACTGACTTCGCAAAAGGGAAAAATAAAAAAAAAAGAATTATAAAATTAGAAAAAAATATTTGCATTTAAGATTTCCTTTCCGGCCGGGACTCGAACCCAGTACCACGCGCTAGGAACCCAACGGTCTAGCCATTAGGCTATCGGAGCTCTGTCGATGGAAGTCTTAAATATAATAAAAACAAAAAATGCACCTTGGTAATTATTGATTCAAACACTTTGAAATTTACAGGTCGAATAATTAAACTGACTCAGAATTTTTCTCCCTACATAAATAATCAATATTCGCAAAAGAGAAAAATTAAAAAAAAAAGAAGAAGAAATTTCAAATTAGAAACTAAAAGTATACATTGAAGATTTTCGTTCAGGCTGGGACTCGAACCCAGGGCCACTCGCTCTGAAGCCTAACACTCTAGCCATTAGTCTATGGGAGCTCTGTCGGTGGGAGTTTTAAATATAATAAAAACAAAAAATGCACCTTGGTAATTGTTTATTTAAACACTTTGAAATCTTCGTGTCGAAAAATTAAACTGACTCAGAATTTTCTTCCCTACATAAATAATCAATAATTGCAAAGGAAAGAAATTGAAAAAAAAAAGAATTTTCAAATTAGAAAAGAAATATATACATTGAAGATATTCGCTCCGGCTGGGACTCGAACCCAGGCTACTCGCTTGGAAGACCAGCGGTCTAGCCATTAGGCTATCGGAGTTCTGTCGAGCGGAGTCTTACTGCCTGACTGATACTGCCTGACTGACAGACTGACTCACTGACTGACTGATACTGACTGACTGACTCACTGACTGACCGAGACTGACTGACTAACTGCCTGACTGACTGAGACTGGACTGACTGACTGACTGACTGACTGACTGACTAACTGACTGACTGAGACTGACCGACTGACTGACTGCCTGACTGACTGACTGACTGAATGACTGACTGACTGACTGACCGAGACTGACTGACTGACTGACTGAGACCGGACTGGACTGACTGACTGACTGAGACTGACTGACTGCTTTAGTGACTAACTGACTGCACAGGACTGACCGACTGACTGACTGACTGACTGACTGACTGAATGACTGACTGACTGAGACTAAATGACTGACTGCTTGACTGACTGGCTGAAGGACTAACTGACTGACTGAGTGACTGACTGACTGAGACTGAATGACTGAGTGCTTGACTGATGGACTGTCAGACTGACTGACTGACTTCGCAAAAGGGAAAAATAAAAAAAAAGAATTATAAAATTAGAAAAAAGTATTTGCATTTAAGATTTCCTTTCCGGCCGGGACTCGAGCCCAGTACCTCGCGCTAGGAACCCAACGGTCTAGCCATTAGGCTATCGGAGCTCTGTCGATGGAAGTCTTAAATATAATAAAAACAAAAAATGCACCTTGGTAATTATTGATTCAAACACTTTGAAATTTACAGGTCGAATAATTAAACTGACTCAGAATTTTTCTCCCTACATAAATAATCAATATTCGCAAAAGAGAAAAATTAAAAAAAAAAGAAGAAGAAATTTCAAATTAGAAACTAAAAGTATACATTGAAGATTTTCGTTCAGGCTGGGACTCGAACCCAGGGCCACTCGCTTGGAAGCCTAACACTCTAGCCATTAGTCTATGGGAGCTCTGTCGGTGGGAGTTTTAAATATAATAAAAACAAAAAATGCACCTTGGTAATTGTTTATTTAAACACTTTGAAATCTTCGTGTCGAAAAATTAAACTGACTCAGAATTTTCTTCCCTACATAAATAATCAATAATTGCAAAGGAAAGAAATTGAAAAAAAAAAAGAATTTTCAAATTAGAAAAGAAATATATACATTGAAGATATTCGCTCCGGCTTAGACTCGAACCCAGGCCACTCGCTTGGAAGACCAGCGGTCTAGCCATTAGGCTATCGGAGTTCTGTCGAGCGGAGTCTTACTGCCTGACTGATACTGCCTAACTGACAGACTGACTCACTGACTGACTGATACTGACTGACTGACTCACTGACTGACCGAGACTGACTGACTAACTGCCTGACTGACTGAGACTGGACTGACTGACTGACTGACTGACTGACTGACTAACTGACTAACTGAGACTGACTGACTGACTGTTTGACTACCTGACTGACTGCTTGACTGACTAACTGACTGGACAGGACTGACCGACTGACTGACTGACAGACTGACTGAATAAGGATGACTGACAGACTGATTGAATAAGGCTGACTGACTGACTGACTGACAGACTGACTGAATAAGGCTGACCGACTGACTGACTGACTGACCGAGACTGACTGACTGACTGACCGAGACTGACTGACTGACTGACTGAGACTGGACTGGACTGACTGACTGACTGACTGACTGAGACTGACTGACTGCTTTAGTGACTAACTGACTGCACAGGACTGACCGACTGACTGACTGACTGACTGCCTGACTGACTGACTGACTGAATGACTGACTGACTGAGACTAAATGACTGACTGCTTGACAGACTGGCTGAAGGACTAACTGACTGACTGAGTGACTGACTGACTGGACTGACTGACTGAGACTGAATGACTGAGTGCTTGACTGATTGACTGTCAGACTGACTGACTGACTTCGCAAAAGGGAAAAATAAAAAAAAAAGAATTATAAAATTAGAAAAAAATATTTGCATTTAAGATTTCCTTTCCGGCCGGGACTCGAACCCAGTACCACGCGCTAGGAACCCAACGGTCTAGCCATTAGGCTATCGGAGCTCTGTCGATGGAAGTCTTAAATATAATAAAAACAAAAAATGCACCTTGGTAATTATTGATTCAAACACTTTGAAATTTACAGGTCGAATAATTAAACTGACTCAGAATTTTTCTCCCTACATAAATAATCAATATTCGCAAAAGAGAAAAATTAAAAAAAAAAAGAAGAAGAAATTTCAAATTAGAAACTTAAAGTACACGTTGAAGATTTTCGTTCAGGCTGGAACTCGAACCCAGGGCCACTCGCTTGGAAGCCTTACACTCTAGCCATTAGTCTATGGGAGCTCTGTCGGTGGGAGTTTTAAATATAATAAAAACAAAAAATGCACCTTGGTAATTGTTTATTTAAACACTTTGAAATCTTCGTGTCGAAAAATTAAACTGACTCAGAATTTTCTTCCCTACATAAATAATCAATAATTGCAAAGGAAAAAAATTGAAAAAAAAAAAGAATTTTCAAATTAGAAAAGAAATATATACATTGAAGATATTCGCTCCGGCTGGGACTCGAACCCAGGCCACTCGCTTGGAAGACCAGCGGTCTAGCCATTAGGCTATCGGAGTTCTGTCGAGCGGAGTCTTACTGCCTGACTGATACTGCCTGACTGACAGACTGACTCACTGACTGACTGATACTGACTGACTGACTCACTGACTGACCGAGACTGACTGACTAACTGCCTGACTGACTGAGACTGGACTGACTGACTGACTGACTGACTGACTGACTAACTGACTGACTGAGACTGACTGACTGACTGCTTGGCTCTCTGACTGGCTATTTCACTGACTGACTGAATGACTAAATGACTGACTGACACTGACTGACTGACTGCTTGACTACCTGACTGACTGCTTGACTGACTAACTGACTGGACAGGACTGACCGACTGACTGACTGACAGACTGACTGAATAAGGATGACTGACAGACTGACTGAATAAGGCTGACTGACTGACTGACTGACAGACTGACTGAATAAGGCTGACCGACTGACTGACTGCCTGACTGACTGACTGACTGAATGACTGACTGACTGACTGACCGAGACTGACTGACTGACTGACTGAGACTGGACTGGACTGACTGACTGACTGACTGACTGAGACTGACTGACTGCTTTAGTGACTAACTGACTGCACAGGACTGACCGACTGACTGACTGACTGACTGCCTGACTGACTGACTGACTGAATGACTGACTGACTGAGACTAAATGACTGACTGCTTGACTGACTGGCTGAAGGACTAACTGACTGACTGAGTGACTGACTGACTGGACTGACTGACTGAGACTGAATGACTGAGTGCTTGACTGATTGACTGTCAGACTGACTGACTGACTTCGTAAAAGGGAAAAATAAAAAAAAAAGAATTATAAAATTAGAAAAAAATATTTGCATTTAAGATTTCCTTTCCGGCCGGGACTCGAACCCAGTACCACGCGCTAGGAGCCCAACGGTCTAGCCATTAGGCTATCGGAGCTCTGTCGATGGAAGTCTTAAATATAATAAAAACAAAAAATGCACCTTGGTAATTATTGATTCAAACACTTTGAAATTTACAGGTCGAATAATTAAACTGACTCAGAATTTTTCTCCCTACATAAATAATCAATATTCGCAAAAGAGAAAAATTAAAAAAAAAAGAAGAAGAAATTTCAAATTAGAAACTAAAAGTATACATTGAAGATTTTCGTTCAGGCTGGGACTCGAACCCAGGGCCACTCGCTTGGAAGCCTAACACTCTAGCCATTAGTCTATGGGAGCTCTGTCGGTGGGAGTTTTAAATATAATAAAAACAAAAAATGCACCTTGGTAATTGTTTATTTAAACACTTTGAAATCTTTGTGTCGAAAAATTAAACTGACTCAGAATTTTCTTCCCTACATAAATAATCAATAATTGCAAAGGAAAGAAATTGAAAAAAAAAAGAATTTTCAAATTAGAAAAGAAATATATACATTGAAGATATTCGCTCCGGCTGGGACTCGAACCCAGGCCACTCGCTTGGAAGACCAGCGGTCTAGCCATTAGGCTATCGGAGTTCTGTCGAGCGGAGTCTTACTGCCTGACTGATACTGCCTGACTGACAGACTGACTCACTGACTGACTGATACTGACTGACTGACTCACTGACTGACCGAGACTGACTGACTAACTGCCTGACTGACTGACTGACTGACTGACTGACTAACTGACTGACTGAGACTGACTGACTGACTGCTTGACTCTCTGACAGGCTATTTCACTGACTGACTGAATGACTAAATGACTGACTGACACTGACTGACTGACTGCTTGACTACCTGACTGACTGCTTGACTGACTAACTGACTGGACAGGACTGACCGACTGACTGACTGACAGACTGACTGAATAAGGATGACTGACAGACTGACTGAATAAGGATGACTGACAGACTGACTGAATAAGGCTGACCGACTGACTGACTGCCTGACTGACTGACTGACTGAATGACTGACTGACTGACTGACCGAGACTGACTGACTGACTGACTGAGACTGGACTGGACTGACTGACTGACAGACTGACTGAGACTGACTGACTGCTTTAGTGACTAACTGACTGCACAGGACTGACCGACTGACTGACTGACTGACTGCCTGACTGACTGACTGACTGAATGACTGACTGACTGAGACTAAATGACTGACTGCTTGACTGACTGGCTGAAGGACTAACTGACTGACTGAGTGACTGACTGACTGGACTGACTGACTGAGACTGAATGACTGAGTGCTTGACTGATTGACTGTCAGACTGACTGACTGACTTCGCAAAAGGGAAAAATAAAAAAAAAAAAGAATTATAAAATTAGAAAAAAATATTTGCATTTAAGATTTCCTTTCCGGCTGGGATTTGAACCCAGGACGACACTCATGGAAGCCCAACGCTCTCGCCAATATACTATCGGATCTCTGTTGATCGGTGTCTTAATTATAATAAAAACAAAAAATGCACCTTAGTAATTATTGATCTAAAATCTTTGAAATCTAAAGGTCGAATGATTAAACTGACTCAGAATTTTCTTCCGTACATAAATAATCCATATTTGCAAAAGAAAGAAATTGAAAAAAAAAGAATCTTCAAATTAGAAGAGAAATATATACATGGAAGATTTTCGTTCCGGCCGGGACTCGAACCCAGTACCACGCGCTTGGAACCCAACGGTCTAGCCATTAGGCTATCGGAGCGCTGTCGATGGAAGTCTTAAATATAATAAAAACAAAAAATGCACCTTGGTAATTATTGATTCAAACACTTTGAAATTTACAGGTCGAATAATTAAACTGACTCAGAATTTTTCTCCCTACATAAATAATCAATATTCGCAAAAGAGAAAAATTTAAAAAAAAAAGAAGAAGAAATTTCAAATTAGAAACTAAAAGTATACATTGAAGATTTTCGTTCAGGCTGGGACAAGAACCCAGGGCCACTCGCTTGGAAGCCTAACACTCTAGCCATTAGTCTATGGGAGCTCTATCGGTGGGAGTTTTAAATATAATAAAAACAAAAAATGCACCTTGGTAATTGTTTATTTAAACACTTTGAAATCTTCGTGTCGAAAAATTAAACTGACTCAGAATTTTCTTCCCTACACAAATAATCAATAATTGCAAAGGAAAGAAATTAAAAAAAAAAAGAATTTTCAAATTAGAAAAGAAATATATACATTGAAGATATTCGCTCCGGCTGGGACTCGAACCCAGGCCACTCGCTTGGAAGACCAGCGGTCTAGCCATTAGGCTATCGGAGTTCTGTCGAGCGGAGTCTTACTGCCTGACTGATACTGCCTGACTGACAGACTGACTCACTGACTGACTGATACTGACTGACTGACTCACTGACTGACCGAGACTGACTGACTAACTGCCTGACTGACTGACTGACTGACTGACTGACTGACTGACTGACTAACTGACTGACTGAGACTGACTGACTGACTGCTTGACTCTCTGACAGGCTATTTCACTGACTGACTGAATGACTAAATGACTGACTGACACTGACTGACTGACTGCTTGACTACCTGACTGACTGCTTGACTGACTAACTGACTGGACAGGACTGACCGACTGACTGACTGACAGACTGACTGAATAAGGATGACTGACAGACTGACTGAATAAGGATGACTGACAGACTGACTGAATAAGGCTGACCGACTGACTGACTGCCTGACTGACTGAATGACTGACTGACTGACTGACCGAGACTGACTGACTGACTGACTGAGACTGGACTGGACTGACTGACTGACTGACTGACTGAGACTGACTGACTGCTTTAGTGACTAACTGACTGCACAGGACTGACCGACTGACTGACTGACTGACTGCCTGACTGACTGACTGACTGAATGACTGACTGACTGAGACTAAATGACTGACTGCTTGACTGACTGGCTGAAGGACTAACTGACTGACTGAGTGACTGACTGACTGGACTGACTGACTGAGACTGAATGACTGAGTGCTTGACTGATTGACTGTCAGACTGACTGACTGACTTCGCAAAAGGGAAAAATAAAAAAAAAAAAGAATTATAAAATTAGAAAAAAATATTTGCATTTAAGATTTCCTTTCCGGCTGGGATTTGAACCCAGGACGACACTCATGGAAGCCCAACGCTCTCGCCAATATACTATCGGATCTCTGTTGATCGGTGTCTTAATTATAATAAAAACAAAAAATGCACCTTAGTAATTATTGATCTAAAATCTTTGAAATCTAAAGGTCGAATGATTAAACTGACTCAGAATTTTCTTCCGTACATAAATAATCCATATTTGCAAAAGAAAGAAATTGAAAAAAAAAAGAATCTTCAAATTAGAAGAGGAATATATACATGGAAGATTTTCGTTCCGGCCGGGACTCGAACCCAGTACCACGCGCTTGGAACCCAACGGTCTAGCCATTAGGCTATCGGAGCTCTGTCGATGGAAGTCTTAAATATAATAAAAACAAAAAATGCACCTTGGTAATTATTGATTCAAACACTTTGAAATTTACAGGTCGAATAATTAAACTGACTCAGAATTTTTCTCCCTACATAAATAATCAATATTCGCAAAAGAGAAAAATTTAAAAAAAAAAGAAGAAGAAATTTCAAATTAGAAACTAAAAGTATACATTGAAGATTTTCGTTCAGGCTGGGACTCGAACCCAGGGCCACTCGCTTGGAAGCCTAACACTCTAGCCATTAGTCTATGGGAGCTCTATCGGTGGGAGTTTTAAATATAATAAAAACAAAAAATGCACCTTGGTAATTGTTTATTTAAACACTTTGAAATCTTCGTGTCGAAAAATTAAACTGACTCAGAATTTTCTTCCCTACATAAATAATCAATAATTGCAAAGGAAAGAAATTGAAAAAAAAAAGAATTTTCAAATTAGAAAAGAAATATATACATTGAAGATATTCGCTCCGGCTGGGACTCGAACCCAGGCCACTCGCTTGGAAGACCAGCGGTCTAGCAATTAGGCTATCGGAGTTCTGTCGAGCGGAGTCTTACTGCCTGACTGATACTGCCTGACTGACAGACTGACTCACTGACTGACTGATACTGACTGACTGACTCACTGACTGACCGAGACTGACTGACTAACTGCCTGACTGACTGAGACTGGACTGACTGACTGACTGACTGACTGACTGACTAACTGACTGACTGAGACTGACTGACTGACTGCTTGGCTCTCTGACTGGCTATTTCACTGACTGACTGAATGACTAAATGACTGACTGACACTGACTGACTGACTGCTTGACTACCTGACTGACTGCTTGACTGACTAACTGACTGGACAGGACTGACCAATTGACTGACTGACAGACTGACTGAATAAGGATGACTGACAGACTGACTGAATAAGGCTGACTGACTGACTGACTGACAGACTGACTGAATAAGGCTGACCGACTGACTGACTGCCTGACTGACTGACTGACTGAATGACTGACTGACTGACTGACCGAGACTGACTGACTGACTGACTGAGACTGGACTGGACTGACTGACTGACTGACTGACTGAGACTGACTGACTGCTTTAGTGACTAACTGACTGCACAGGACTGACCGACTGACTGACTGACTGACTGCCTGACTGACTGACTGACTGAATGACTGACTGACTGAGACTAAATGACTGACTGCTTGACTGACTGGCTGAAGGACTAACTGACTGACTGAGTGACTGACTGACTGGACTGACTGACTGAGACTGAATGACTGAGTGCTTGACTGATTGACTGTCAGACTGACTGACTGACTTCGCAAAAGGGAAAAATAAAAAAAAAAGAATTATAAAATTAGAAAAAAATATTTGCATTTAAGATTTCCTTTCCGGCCGGGACTCGAACCCAGTACCACGCGCTAGGAGCCCAACGGTCTAGCCATTAGGCTATCGGAGCTCTGTCGATGGAAGTCTTAAATATAATAAAAACAAAAAATGCACCTTGGTAATTATTGATTCAAACACTTTGAAATTTACAGGTCGAATAATTAAACTGACTCAGAATTTTTCTCCCTACATAAATAATCAATATTCGCAAAAGAGAAAAATTAAAAAAAAAAGAAGAAGAAATTTCAAATTAGAAACTAAAAGTATACATTGAAGATTTTCGTTCAGGCTGGGACTCGAACCCAGGGCCACTCGCTTGGAAGCCTAACACTCTAGCCATTAGTCTATGGGAGCTCTGTCGGTGAGAGTTTTAAATATAATAAAAACAAAAAATGCACCTTGGTAATTGTTTATTTAAACACTTTGAAATCTTCGTGTCGAAAAATTAAACTGACTCAGAATTTTCTTCCCTACATAAATAATCAATAATTGCAAAGGAAAGAAATTGAAAAAAAAAAGAATTTTCAAATTAGAAAAGAAATATATACATTGAAGATATTCGCTCCGGCTGGGACTCGAACCCAGGCCACTCGCTTGGAAGACCAGCGGTCTAGCCATTAGGCTATCGGAGTTCTGTCGAGCGGAGTCTTACTGCCTGACTGATACTGCCTGACTGACAGACTGACTCACTGACTGACTGATACTGACTGACTGACTCACTGACTGACCGAGACTGACTGACTAACTGCCTGACTGACTGACTGACTGACTGACTGACTGACTAACTGACTGACTGAGACTGACTGACTGACTGCTTGACTCTCTGACAGGCTATTTCACTGACTGACTGAATGACTAAATGACTGACTGACACTGACTGACTGACTGCTTGACTACCTGACTGACTGCTTGACTGACTAACTGACTGGACAGGACTGACCGACTGACTGACTGACAGACTGACTGAATAAGGATGACTGACAGACTGACTGAATAAGGATGACTGACAGACTGACTGAATAAGGCTGACCGACTGACTGACTGCCTGACTGACTGACTGACTGAATGACTGACTGACTGACTGACCGAGACTGACTGACTGACTGACTGAGACTGGACTGGACTGACTGACTGACAGACTGACTGAGACTGACTGACTGCTTTAGTGACTAACTGACTGCACAGGACTGACCGACTGACTGACTGACTGACTGCCTGACTGACTGACTGACTGAATGACTGACTGACTGAGACTAAATGACTGACTGCTTGACTGACTGGCTGAAGGACTAACTGACTGACTGAGTGACTGACTGACTGGACTGACTGACTGAGACTGAATGACTGAGTGCTTGACTGATTGACTGTCAGACTGACTGACTGACTTCGCAAAAGGGAAAAATAAAAAAAAAAAGAATTATAAAATTAGAAAAAAATATTTGCATTTAAGATTTCCTTTCCGGCTGGGATTTGAACCCAGGACGACACTCATGGAAGCCCAACGCTCTCGCCAATATACTATCGGATCTCTGTTGATCGGTGTCTTAATTATAATAAAAACAAAAAATGCACCTTAGTAATTATTGATCTAAAATCTTTGAAATCTAAAGGTCGAATGATTAAACTGACTCAGAATTTTCTTCCGTACATAAATAATCCATATTTGCAAAAGAAAGAAATTGAAAAAAAAAAGAATCTTCAAATTAGAAGAGGAATATATACATGGAAGATTTTCGTTCCGGCCGGGACTCGAACCCAGTACCACGCGCTTGGAACCCAACGGTCTAGCCATTAGGCTATCGGAGCTCTGTCGATGGAAGTCTTAAATATAATAAAAACAAAAAATGCACCTTGGTAATTATTGATTCAAACACTTTGAAATTTACAGGTCGAATAATTAAACTGACTCAGAATTTTTCTCCCTACATAAATAATCAATATTCGCAAAAGAGAAAAATTTAAAAAAAAAAGAAGAAGAAATTTCAAATTAGAAACTAAAAGTATACATTGAAGATTTTCGTTCAGGCTGGGACTCGAACCCAGGGCCACTCGCTTGGAAGCCTAACACTCTAGCCATTAGTCTATGGGAGCTCTATCGGTGGGAGTTTTAAATATAATAAAAACAAAAAATGCACCTTGGTAATTGTTTATTTAAACACTTTGAAATCTTCGTGTCGAAAAATTAAACTGACTCAGAATTTTCTTCCCTACATAAATAATCAATAATTGCAAAGGAAAGAAATTGAAAAAAAAAAGAATTTTCAAATTAGAAAAGAAATATATACATTGAAGATATTCGCTCCGGCTGGGACTCGAACCCAGGCCACTCGCTTGGAAGACCAGCGGTCTAGCAATTAGGCTATCGGAGTTCTGTCGAGCGGAGTCTTACTGCCTGACTGATACTGCCTGACTGACAGACTGACTCACTGACTGACTGATACTGACTGACTGACTCACTGACTGACCGAGACTGACTGACTAACTGCCTGACTGACTGAGACTGGACTGACTGACTGACTGACTGACTGACTGACTAACTGACTGACTGAGACTGACTGACTGACTGCTTGGCTCTCTGACTGGCTATTTCACTGACTGACTGAATGACTAAATGACTGACTGACACTGACTGACTGACTGCTTGACTACCTGACTGACTGCTTGACTGACTAACTGACTGGACAGGACTGACCAATTGACTGACTGACAGACTGACTGAATAAGGATGACTGACAGACTGACTGAATAAGGCTGACTGACTGACTGACTGACAGACTGACTGAATAAGGCTGACCGACTGACTGACTGCCTGACTGACTGACTGACTGAATGACTGACTGACTGACTGACCGAGACTGACTGACTGACTGACTGAGACTGGACTGGACTGACTGACTGACTGACTGACTGAGACTGACTGACTGCTTTAGTGACTAACTGACTGCACAGGACTGACCGACTGACTGACTGACTGACTGCCTGACTGACTGACTGACTGAATGACTGACTGACTGAGACTAAATGACTGACTGCTTGACTGACTGGCTGAAGGACTAACTGACTGACTGAGTGACTGACTGACTGGACTGACTGACTGAGACTGAATGACTGAGTGCTTGACTGATTGACTGTCAGACTGACTGACTGACTTCGCAAAAGGGAAAAATAAAAAAAAAAGAATTATAAAATTAGAAAAAAATATTTGCATTTAAGATTTCCTTTCCGGCCGGGACTCGAACCCAGTACCACGCGCTAGGAGCCCAACGGTCTAGCCATTAGGCTATCGGAGCTCTGTCGATGGAAGTCTTAAATATAATAAAAACAAAAAATGCACCTTGGTAATTATTGATTCAAACACTTTGAAATTTACAGGTCGAATAATTAAACTGACTCAGAATTTTTCTCCCTACATAAATAATCAATATTCGCAAAAGAGAAAAATTAAAAAAAAAAGAAGAAGAAATTTCAAATTAGAAACTAAAAGTATACATTGAAGATTTTCGTTCAGGCTGGGACTCGAACCCAGGGCCACTCGCTTGGAAGCCTAACACTCTAGCCATTAGTCTATGGGAGCTCTGTCGGTGAGAGTTTTAAATATAATAAAAACAAAAAATGCACCTTGGTAATTGTTTATTTAAACACTTTGAAATCTTCGTGTCGAAAAATTAAACTGACTCAGAATTTTCTTCCCTACATAAATAATCAATAATTGCAAAGGAAAGAAATTGAAAAAAAAAAGAATTTTCAAATTAGAAAAGAAATATATACATTGAAGATATTCGCTCCGGCTGGGACTCGAACCCAGGCCACTCGCTTGGAAGACCAGCGGTCTAGCCATTAGGCTATCGGAGTTCTGTCGAGCGGAGTCTTACTGCCTGACTGATACTGCCTGACTGACAGACTGACTCACTGACTGACTGATACTGACTGACTGACTCACTGACTGACCGAGACTGACTGACTAACTGCCTGACTGACTGACTGACTGACTGACTGACTGACTAACTGACTGACTGAGACTGACTGACTGACTGCTTGACTCTCTGACAGGCTATTTCACTGACTGACTGAATGACTAAATGACTGACTGACACTGACTGACTGACTGCTTGACTACCTGACTGACTGCTTGACTGACTAACTGACTGGACAGGACTGACCGACTGACTGACTGACAGACTGACTGAATAAGGATGACTGACAGACTGACTGAATAAGGATGACTGACAGACTGACTGAATAAGGCTGACCGACTGACTGACTGCCTGACTGACTGACTGACTGAATGACTGACTGACTGACTGACCGAGACTGACTGACTGACTGACTGAGACTGGACTGGACTGACTGACTGACAGACTGACTGAGACTGACTGACTGCTTTAGTGACTAACTGACTGCACAGGACTGACCGACTGACTGACTGACTGACTGCCTGACTGACTGACTGACTGAATGACTGACTGACTGAGACTAAATGACTGACTGCTTGACTGACTGGCTGAAGGACTAACTGACTGACTGAGTGACTGACTGACTGGACTGACTGACTGAGACTGAATGACTGAGTGCTTGACTGATTGACTGTCAGACTGACTGACTGACTTCGCAAAAGGGAAAAATAAAAAAAAAAAGAATTATAAAATTAGAAAAAAATATTTGCATTTAAGATTTCCTTTCCGGCTGGGATTTGAACCCAGGACGACACTCATGGAAGCCCAACGCTCTCGCCAATATACTATCGGATCTCTGTTGATCGGTGTCTTAATTATAATAAAAACAAAAAATGCACCTTAGTAATTATTGATCTAAAATCTTTGAAATCTAAAGGTCGAATGATTAAACTGACTCAGAATTTTCTTCCGTAAATAAATAATCCATATTTGCAAAAGAAAGAAATTGAAAAAAAAAGAATCTTCAAATTAGAAGAGAAATATATACATGGAAGATTTTCGTTCCGGCCGGGACTCGAACCCAGTACCACGCGCTTGGAACCCAACGGTCTAGCCATTAGGCTATCGGAGCTCTGTCGATGGAAGTCTTAAATATAATAAAAACAAAAAATGCACCTTGGTAATTATTGATTCAAACACTTTGAAATTTACAGGTCGAATAATTAAACTGACTCAGAATTTTTCTCCCTACATAAATAATCAATATTCGCAAAAGAGAAAAATTTAAAAAAAAAAGAAGAAGAAATTTCAAATTAGAAACTAAAAGTACACATTGAAGATTTTCGTTCAGGCTGGGACTCGAACCCAGGGCCACTCGCTTGGAAGCCTAACACTCTAGCCATTAGTCTATGGGAGCTCTATCGGTGGGAGTTTTAAATATAATAAAAACAAAAAATGCACCTTGGTAATTGTTTATTTAAACACTTTGAAATCTTTGTGTCGAAAAATTAAACTGACTCAGAATTTTCTTCCCTACATAAATAATCAATAAT
Organism: Uloborus diversus; assembly: GCF_026930045.1. NCBI lineage: Eukaryota > Metazoa > Arthropoda > Arachnida > Araneae > Uloboridae > Uloborus > Uloborus diversus. The sequence continues at coordinate 187,040 of NW_026558350.1, read as the reverse complement.
TGCAAAGGAAAGAAATTGAAAAAAAAACGAATTTTCAAATTAGAAAAGAAATATATACATTGAAGATATTCGCTCCGGCTGGGACTCGAACCCAGGCCACTCGCTTGGAAGACCAGCGGTCTAGCAATTAGGCTATCGGAGTTCTGTCGAGCGGAGTCTTACTGCCTGACTGATACTGCCTGACTGACAGACTGACTCACTGACTGACTGATACTGACTGACTGACTCACTGACTGACCGAGACTGACTGACTAACTGCCTGACTGACTGAGACTGGACTGACTGACTGACTGACTGACTGACTGACTAACTGACTGACTGAGACTGACTGACTGACTGCTTGACTCTCTGACTGGCTATTTCACTGACTGACTGAATGACTAAATGACTGACTGACACTGACTGACTGACTGCTTGACTACCTGACTGACTGCTTGACTGACTAACTGACTGGACAGGACTGACCGACTGACTGACTGACAGATTGACTGAATAAGGATGACTGACAGACTGACTGAATAAGGCTGACCGACTGACTGACTGCCTGACTGACTGACTGACTGAATGACTGACTGACTGACTGACCGAGACTGACTGACTGACTGACTGAGACTGGACTGGACTGACTGACTGACTGACTGACTGACTGAGACTGACTGACTGCTTTAGTGACTAACTGACTGCACAGGACTGACCGACTGACTGACTGACTGACTGCCTGACTGACTGACTGACTGAATGACTGACTGACTGAGACTAAATGACTGACTGCTTGACTGACTGGCTGAAGGACTAACTGACTGACTGAGTGACTGACTGGCTGAAGGACTAACTGACTGAGACTGAATGACTGAGTGCTTGACTGATTGACTGTCAGACTGACTGACTGACTTCGCAAAAGGGAAAAATAAAAAAAAAGAATTATAAAATTAGAAAAAAATATTTGCATTTAAGATTTCCTTTCCGGCCGGGACTCGAACCCAGTACCACGCGCTAGGAACCCAACGGCCTAACCATTAGGCTATCGGAGCTCTGTCGATGGAAGTCTTAAATATAATAAAAACAAAAAATGCACCTTGGTAATTATTGATTCAAACACTTTGAAATTTACAGGTCGAATAATTAAACTGACTCAGAATTTTTCTCCCTACATAAATAATCAATATTCGCAAAAGAGAAAAATTAAAAAAAAAGAAGAAGAAATTTCAAATTAGAAACTAAAAGTACACATTGAAGATTTTCGTTCAGGCTGGGACTCGAACCCAGGGCCACTCGCTTGGAAGCCTAACACTCTAGCCATTAGTCTATGGGAGCTCTGTCGGTGGGAGTTTTAAATATAATAAAAACAAAAAATGCACCTTGGTAATTGTTTATTTAAACACTTTGAAATCTTCGTGTCGAAAAATTAAACTGACTCAGAATTTTCTTCCCTACATAAATAATCAATAATTGCAAAGGAAAGAAATTGAAAAAAAAAAGAATTTTCAAATTAGAAAAGAAATATATACATTGAAGATATTCGCTCCGGCTGGGACTCGAACCCAGGCCACTCGCTTGGAAGACCAGCGGTCTAGCCATTAGGCTATCGGAGTTCTGTCGAGCGGAGTCTTACTGCCTGACTGATACTGCCTGACTGACAGACTGACTCACTGACTGACTGATACTGACTGACTGACTCACTGACTGACCGAGACTGACTGACTAACTGCCTGACTGACTGAGACTGGACTGACTGACTGACTGACTGACTGACTGACTAACTGACTGACTGAGACTGACTGACTGACTGCTTGACTCTCTGACTGGCTATTTCACTGACTGACTGAATGACTAAATGACTGACTGACACTGACTGACTGACTGCTTGACTACCTGACTGACTGCTTGACTGACTAACTGACTGGACAGGACTGACCGACTGACTGACTGACAGATTGACTGAATAAGGATGACTGACAGACTGACTGAATAAGGCTGACCGACTGACTGACTGCCTGACTGACTGACTGACTGAATGACTGACTGACTGACTGACCGAGACTGACTGACTGACTGACTGAGACTGGACTGGACTGACTGACTGACTGACTGACTGAGACTGACTGACTGCTTTAGTGACTAACTGACTGCACAGGACTGACCGACTGACTGACTGACTGACTGCCTGACTGACTGACTGACTGAATGACTGACTGACTGAGACTAAATGACTGACTGCTTGACTGACTGGCTGAAGGACTAACTGACTGACTGAGTGACTGACTGACTGGACTGACTGACTGAGACTGAATGACTGAGTGCTTGACTGATTGACTGTCAGACTGACTGACTGACTTCGCAAAAGGGAAAAATAAAAAAAAAAAAGAATTATAAAATTAGAAAAAAATATTTGCATTTAAGATTTCCTTTCCGGCCGGGACTCGAACCCAGTACCACGCGCTAGGAACCCAACGGCCTAGCCATTAGGCTATCGGAGCTCTGTCGATGGAAGTCTTAAATATAATAAAAACAAAAAATGCACCTTGGTAATTATTGATTCAAACACTTTGAAATTTACAGGTCGAATAATTAAACTGACTCAGAATTTTTCTCCCTACATAAATAATCAATATTCGCAAAAGAGAAAAATTAAAAAAAAAGAAGAAGAAATTTCAAATTAGAAACTAAAAGTACACATTGAAGATTTTCGTTCAGGCTGGGACTCGAACCCAGGGCCACTCGCTTGGAAGCCTAACACTCTAGCCATTAGTCTATGGGAGCTCTGTCGGTGGGAGTTTTAAATATAATAAAAACAAAAAATGCACCTTGGTAATTGTTTATTTAAACACTTTGAAATCTTCGTGTCGAAAAATTAAACTGACTCAGAATTTTCTTCCCTACATAAATAATCAATAATTGCAAAGGAAAGAAATTGAAAAAAAAAAGAATTTTCAAATTAGAAAAGAAATATATACATTGAAGATTTTCGCTCCGGCTGGGACTCGAACCCAGGCCACTCGCTTGGAAGACCAGCGGTCTAGCCATTAGGCTATCGGAGTTCTGTCGAGCGGAGTCTTACTGCCTGACTGATACTGCCTGACTGACAGACTGACTCACTAAATGACTGATACTGACTGACTGACTCACTGACTGACCGAGACTGACTGACTAACTACCTGACTGACTGAGACTGGACTGACTGACTGACTGACTGACTGACTGACTAACTGACTGACTGAGACTGACTGACTGACTGCTTGACTCTCTGACTGGCTATTTCACTGACTGACTGAATGACTAAATGACTGACTGACACTGACTGACTGACTGCTTGAATACCTGACTGACTGCTTGACTGACTAACTGACTGGACAGGACTGACCGACTGACTGACTGACAGACTGACTGAATAAGGATGACTGACAGACTGACTGAATAAGGCTGACTGACTGACTGACTGACAGACTGACTGAATAAGGCTGACCGACTGACTGACTGCCTGACTGACTGACTGACTGAATGACTGACTGACTGAGACTAAATGACTGACTGCTTGACTGACTGGCTGAAGGACTAACTGACTGACTGAGTGACTGACTGACTGGACTGACTGACTGAGACTGAATGACTGAGTGCTTGACTGATTGACTGTCAGACTGACTGACTGACTTCGCAAAAGGGAAAAATAAAAAAAAAAGAATTATAAAATTAGAAAAAAATATTTGCATTTAAGATTTCCTTTCCGGGCCGGACTCGAACCCGGTACCACGCGCTAGGAACCCAACGGTCTAGCCATTAGGCTATCGGAGCTCTGTCGATGGAAGTCTTAAATATAATAAAAACAAAAAATGCACCTTGGTAATTATTGATTCAAACACTTTGAAATTTACAGGTCGAATAATTAAACTGACTCAGAATTTTTCTCCCTACATAAATAATCAATATTCGCAAAAGAGAAAAATTAAAAAAAAAAAAGAAGAAGAAATTTCAAATTAGACACTAAAAGTATACATTGAAGATTTTCGTTCAGGCTGGGACTCGAACCCAGGGCCACTCGCTTGGAAGCCTAACACTTTAGCCATTAGTCTATGGGAGCTCTGTCGGTGGGAGTTTTAAATATAATAAAAACAAAAAATGCACCTTGGTAATTGTTTATTTAAACACTTTGAAATCTTCGTGTCGAAAAATTAAACTGACTCAGAATTTTCTTCCCTACATAAATAATCAATAATTGCAAAGGAAAAAAATTGAAAAAAAAAAGAATTTTCAAATTAGAAAAGAAATATATACATTGAAGATATTCGCTCCGGCTGGGACTCGAACCCAGGCCACTCGCTTGGAAGACCAGCGGTCTAGCCATTAGGCTATCGGAGTTCTGTCGAGCGGAGTCTTACTGCCTGACTGATACTGCCTGACTGACAGACTGACTCACTGACTGACTGATACTGACTGACTGACTCACTGACTGACCGAGACTGACTGACTAACTGCCTGACTGACTGAGACTGGACTGACTGACTGACTGACTGAGACTGACTGACTGACTGCTTGACTCTCTGACTGGCTATTTCACTGACTGACTGAATGACTAAATGACTGACTGACACTGACTGACTGACTGCTTGACTACCTGACTGACTGCTTGACTGACTAACTGACTGGACAGGACTGACCGACTGACTGACTGACAGACTGACTGAATAAGGATGACTGACAGACTGACTGAATAAGGCTGACTGACTGACTGACTGACAGACTGACTGAATAAGGCTGACCGACTGACTGACTGCCTGACTGACTGACTGACTGAATGACTGACTGACTGACTGACCGAGACTGACTGACTGACTGACTGAGACTAGACTGGACTGACTGACTGACTGACTGACTGAGACTGACTGACTGCTTTAGTGACTGACTGACTGCACAGGACTGACTGACTGACTGCCTGACTGACTGACTGACTGAATGACTGACTGACTGAGACTAAATGACTGACTGCTTGACTGACTGGCTGAAGGACTAACTGACTGACTGAGTGACTGACTGACTGGACTGACTGACTGAGACTGAATGACTGAGTGCTTGACTGATTGACTGTCAGACTGACTGACTGACTTCGCAAAAGGGAAAAATAAAAAAAAAGAATTATAAAATTAGAAAAAAATATTTGCATTTAAGATTTCCTTTCCGGCCGGGACTCGAACCCAGTACCACGCGCTAGGAGCCCAACGGTCTAGCCATTAGGCTATCGGAGCTCTGTCGATGGAAGTCTTAAATATAATAAAAACAAAAAATGCACCTTGGTAATTATTGATTCAAACACTTTGAAATTTACAGGTCGAATAATTAAACTGACTCAGAATTTTTCTCCCTACATAAATTATCAATATTCGCAGAAGAGAAAAATTAAAAAAAAAAGAAGAAGAAATTTCAAATTAGAAACTAAAAGTATACATTGAAGATTTTCGTTCAGGCTGGGACTCGAACCCAGGGCCACTCGCTTGGAAGCCTAACACTCTAGCCATTAGTCTATGGGAGCTCTGTCGGTGGGAGTTTTAAATATAATAAAAACAAAAAATGCACCTTGGTAATTGTTTATTTAAACACTTTGAAATCTTCGTGTCGAAAAATTAAACTGACTCAGAATTTTCTTCCCTACATAAATAATCAATAATTGCAAAGGAAAGAAATTGAAAAAAAAAGAATTTTCAAATTAGAAAAGAAATATATACATTGAAGATATTCGCTCCGGCTGGGACTCGAACCCAGGCCACTCGCTTGGAAGACCAGCGGTCTAGCCATTAGGCTATCGGAGTTCTGTCGAGCGGAGTCTTACTGCCTGACTGATACTGCCTGACTGACAGACTGACTCACTGACTGACTGATACTGACTGACTGACTCACTGACTGACCGAGACTGACTGAATAACTGCCTGACTGACTGAGACTGGACTGACTGACTGACTGACTGACTGACTAACTGACTGACTGAGACTGACTGACTGACTGCTTGACTCTCTGACTGGCTATTTCACTGACTGACTGAATGACTAAATGACTGACTGACACTGACTGACTGACTGCTTGACTACCTGACTGACTGCTTGACTGACTAACTGACTGGACAGGACTGACCGACTGACTGACTGACAGACTGACTGACTGACTGACTGACAGACTGACTGAATAAGGCTGACCGACTGCCTGACTGACTAACTGACTGAATGACTGACTGACTGACTGACCGAGACTGACTGACTGACTGACTGAGACTGGACTGAACTGACTGACTGACTGACTGACTGAGACTGACTGACTGCTTTAGTGACTAACTGACTGCACAGAACTGACCGACTGACTGACTGACTGACTGCCTGACTGACTGCCTGACTGAATGACTGACTGACTGAGACTAAATGACTGACTGCTTGACTGACTGGCTGAAGGACTAACTGACTGACTGAGTGACTGACTGACTGGACTGACTGACTGAGACTGAATGACGGAGTGCTTGACTGATTGACTGTCAGACTGACTGACTGACTTCGCAAAAGGGAAAAATAAAAAAAAAAGAATTATAAAATTAGAAAAAAATATTTGCATTTAAGATTTCCTTTCCGGCCGGGACTCGAAGCCAGTACCACGCGCTAGGAACCCAACGGTCTAGCCATTAGGCTATCGGAGCTCTGTCGATGGAAGTCTTAAATATATAATAAAAACAAAAAATGCACCTTGGTAATTATTGATTCAAACACTTTGAAATTTACAGGTCGAATAATTAAACTGACTCAGAATTTTTCTCCCTACATAAATAATCAATATTCGCAAAAGAGAAAAATTAAAAAAGAAGAAGAAGAAATTTCAAATTAGAAACTAAAAGTATACATTGAAGATTTTCGTTCAGGCTGGGACTCGAACCCAGGGCCATTCGCTTGGAAGCCTAACACTAAAGCCATTAGTCTATGGGAGCTCTGTCGGTGGGAGTTTTAAATATAATAAAAACAAAAAATGCACCTTGGTAATTGTTTATTTAAACACTTTGAAATCTTCGTGTCGAAAAATTAAACTGACTCAGAATTTTCTTCCCTACATAAATAATCAATAATTGCAAAGGAAAGAAATTGAAAAAAAAAAGAATTTTCAAATTAGAAAAGAAATATATACATTGAAGATATTCGCTCCGGCTGGGACTCGAACCCAGGCCACTCGCTTGGAAGACCAGCGGTCTAGCCATTAGGCTATCGGAGTTCTGTCGAGCGGAGTCTTACTGCCTGACTGATACTGCCTGACTGACAGACTGACTCACTGACTGACTGATACTGACTGACTGACTCACTGACTGACCGAGACTGACTGACTAACTGCCTGACTGACTGAGACTGGACTGACTGACTGACTGACTGACTGACTGACTAACTGACTGACTGAGACTGACTGACTGACTGCTTGACTCTCTGACTGGCTATTTCACTGACTGACTGAATGACTAAATGACTGACTGACACTGACTGACTGACTGCTTGACTACCTGACTGACTGCTTGACTGACTAACTGACTGGACAGGACTGACCGACTGACTGACTGACAGACTGACTGAATAAGGATGACTGACAGACTGACTGAATAAGGCTGACTGACTGACTGACAGACTGACTGAATAAGGCTGACCGACTGACTGACTGCCTGACTGAATGACTGACTGACTGACTGACCGAGACTGACTGACTGACTGACTGACTGACTGAGACTGACTGACTGCTTTAGTGACTAACTGACTGCACAGGACTGACCGACTGACTGACTGACTGACTGCCTGACTGACTGACTGACTGAATGACTGACTGACTGAGACTGAATGACTGAGTGCTTGACTGATTGACTGTCAGACTGACTGACTGACTTCGCAAAAGGGAAAAATAAAAAAAAAAGAATTATAAAATTAGAAAAAAATATTTGCATTTAAGATTTCCTTTCCGGCTGGGATTTGAACCCAGGGCGACACTCATGGAAGCCCAACGCTCTCGCCAATATACTATCGGATCTCTGTTGATCGGTGTCTTAATTATAATAAAAACAAAAAATGCACCTTAGTAATTATTGATCTAAAATCTTCGAAATCTAAAGGTCGAATGATTAAACTGACTCAGAATTTTCTTCCGTACATAAATAATCCATATTTGCAAAAGAAAGAAATTGAAAAAAAAAGAATCTTCAAATTAGAAGAGAAATATATACATGGAAGATTTTCGTTCCGGCCGGGACTCGAACCCAGTACCACGCGCTTGGAACCCAACGGTCTAGCCATTAGGCTATCGGAGCTCTGTCGGTGGAAGTCTTAAATATAATAAAAACAAAAAATGCACCTTGGTAATTATTGATTCAAACACTTTGAAATTTACAGGTCGAAAAATTAAACTGACTCAGAATTTTCTTCCCTACATAAATAATCAATAATTGCAAAGGAAAGAAATTGAAAAAAAAAAGAATTTTCAAATTAGAAAAGAAATATATACATTGAAGATATTCGCTCCGGCTGGGACTCGAACCCAGGCCACTCGCTTGGAAGACCAGCGGTCTAGCCATTAGGCTATCGGAGTTCTGTCGAGCGGAGTCTTACTGCCTGACTGATACTGCCTGACTGACAGACTGACTCACTGACTGACTGATACTGACTGACTGACTCACTGACTGACCGAGATTGACTGACTAACTGCCTGACTGACTGAGACTGGACTGACTGACTGACTGACTGACTGACTGACTAACTGACTGACTGAGACTGACTGACTGACTGCTTGACTCTCTGACTGGCTATTTCACTGACTGACTGAATGACTAAATGACTGACTGACACTGACTGACTGACAGACTGACTGAATAAGGATGACTGACAGACTGACTGAATAAGGCTGACTGACTGACTGACTGACAGACTGACTGAATAAGGCTGACCGACTGACTGACTGCCTGACTGACTGACTGACTGAATGACTGACTGACTGACTGACCGAGACTGACTGACTGACTGACTGAGACTGGACTGGACTGACTGACTGACTGACTGACTGAGACTGACTGACTGCTTTAGTGACTAACTGACTGCACAGGACTGACCGACTGACTGACTGACTGACTGCCTGACTGACTGAATGACTGACTGACTGAGACTAAATGACTGACTGCTTGACTGACTGGCTGAAGGACTAACTGACTGACTGAATGACTGACTGACTGGACTGACTGACTGAGACTGAATGACTGAGTGCTTGACTGATTGACTGTCAGACTGACTGACTGACTTCGCAAAAGGGAAAAATAAAAAAAAAGAATTATAAAATTAGAAAAAAATATTTGCATTTAAGATTTCTTTTCCGGCCGGGACTCGAACCCAGTACCACGCGCTAGGAACCCAACGGTCTAGCCATTAGGCTACCGGAGCTCTGTCGATGGAAGTCTTAAATATAATAAAAACAAAAAATGCACCTTGGTAATTATTGATTCAAACACTTTGAAATTTACAGGTCGAATAATTAAACTGACTCAGAATTTTTCTCCCTACATAAATAATCAATATTCGCAAAAGAGAAAAATTAAAAAAAAAAGAAGAAGAAATTTCAAATTAGAAACTAAAAGTATACATTGAAGATTTTCGTTCAGGCTGGGACTCGAACCCAGGGCCACTCGCTTGGAAGCCTAACACTCTAGCCATTAGTCTATGGGAGCTCTGTCGGTGGGAGTTTTAAATATAATAAAAACAAAAAATGCACCTTGGTAATTGTTTATTTAAACACTTTGAAATCTTCGTGTCGAAAAATTAAACTGACTCAGAATTTTCTTCCCTACATAAATAATCAATAATTGCAAAGGAAAGAAATTGAAAAAAAAAGAATTTTCAAATTAGAAAAGAAATATATACATTGAAGATATTCGCTCCGGCTGGGACTCGAACCCAGGCCACTCGCTTGGAAGACCAGCGGTCTAGCCATTAGGCTATCGGAGTTCTGTCGAGCGGAGTCTTACTGCCTGACTGATACTGCCTGACTGACAGACTGACTCACTGACTGACTGATACTGACTGACTGACTCACTGACTGACCGAGATTGACTGACTAACTGCCTGACTGACTGAGACTGGACTGACGGACTGACTGACTGACTGACTGACTAACTGACTGACTGAGACTGACTGACTGACTGCTTGACTCTCTGACTGGCTATTTCACTGACTGACGGAATGACTAAATGACTGACTGACACTGACTGACTGACTGCTTGACTACCTGACTGACTGCTTGACTGACTAACTGACTGGACAGGACTGACCGACTGACTGACTGACAGACTGACTGAATAAGGATGACTGACAGACTGACTGAATAAGGCTGACTGACTGACTGACTGACAGACTGACTGAATAAGGCTGACCGACTGACTGACTGCCTGACTGACTGACTGACTGAATGACTGACTGACTGACTGACCGAGACTGACTGACTGACTGACTGAGACTGGACTGGACTGACTGACTGACTGACTGACTGAGACTGACTGACTGCTTTAGTGACTAACTGACTGCACAGGACTGACCGACTGACTGACTGACTGACTGCCTGACTGACTGACTGACTGAATGACTGACTGACTGAGACTAAATGACTGACTGCTTGACTGACTGGCTGAAGGACTAACTGACTGACTGAGTGACTGACTGACTGGACTGACTGACTGAGACTGAATGACTGAGTGCTTGACTGATTGACTGTCAGACTGACTGACTGACTTCGCAAAAGGGAAAAATAAAAAAAAAGAATTATAAAATTAGAAAAAAATATTTGCATTTAAGATTTCCTTTCCGGCTGGGATTTGAACCCAGGGCGACACTCATGGAAGCCCAACGCTCTCGCCAATATACTATCGGATCTCTGTTGATCGGTGTCTTAATTATAATAAAAACAAAAAATGCACCTTAGTAATTATTGATCTAAAATCGTTGAAATCTAAAGGTCGAATGATTAAACTGACTCAGAATTTTCTTCCGTACATAAATAATCCATATTTGCAAAAGAAAGAAATTGAAAAAAAAAGAATCTTCAAATTAGAAGAGAAATATATACATGGAAGATTTTCGTTCCGGCCGGGACTCGAACCCAGTACCACGCGCTTGGAACCCAACGGTCTAGCCATTAGGCTATCGGAGCTCTGTCGATGGAAGTCTTAAATATAATAAAAACAAAAAATGCACCTTGGTAATTATTGATTCAAACACTTTGAAATTTACAGGTCGAATAATTAAACTGACTCAGAATTTTTCTCCCTACATAAATAATGAATATTCGCAAAAGAGAAAAATTAAAAAAAAAAGAAGAAGAAATTTCAAATTAGAAACTAAAAGTATACATTGAAGATTTTCGTTCAGGCTGGGACTCGAACCCAGGGCCACTCGCTTGGAAGCCTAACACTCTAGCCGTTAGTCTATGGGAGCTCTGTCGGTGGGAGTTTTAAATATAATAAAAACAAAAAATGCACCTTGGTAATTGTTTATTTAAACACTTTGAAATCTTTGTGTCGAAAAATTAAACTGACTCAGAATTTTCTTCCCTACATAAATAATCAATAATTGCAAAGGAAAGAAATTGAAAAAAAAAAGAATTTTCAAATTAGAAAAGAAATATATACATTGAAGATATTCGCTCCGGCTGGGACTCGAACCCAGGTCACTCGCTTGGAAAACCAGCGGTCTAGCCATTAGGCTATCAGAGTTCTGTCGAGCGGAGTCTTACTGCCTGACTGATACTGCCTGACTGACTGACTGACTCACTGACTGACTGATACTGACTGACTGACTCACTGACTGACCGAGACTGACTGACTAACTGCCTGACTGACTGAGACTAGACTGACTGACTGACTGACTGACTAACTGACTGACTGAGACTGACTGACTGACTGCTTGACTCTCTGCCTGGCTATTTCACTGACTGACTGAATGACTAAATGACTGACTGACACTGACTGACTGACTGCTTGACTACCTGACTGACTGCTTGACTGACTAACTGACTGGACAGGACTGACCGACTGACTGACTGACAGACTGACTGAATGAGGATGACTGACAGACTGACTGAATAAGGATGACTGACAGACTGACTGAATAAGGCTGACTGACTGACTGACTGACAGACTGACTGAATAAGGCTGACCGACTGACTGACTGCCTGACTGACTGACTGACTGAATGACTGACTGACTGACTGACCGAGACTGACTGACTGACTGACTGAGACTGGACTGGACTGACTGACTGACTGACTGACTGAGACTGACTGACTGCTTTAGTGACTAACTGACTGCACAGGACTGACCGACTGACTGACTGACTGACTGCCTGACTGACTGACTGACTGAATGACTGACTGACTGAGACTAAATGACTGACTGCTTGACTGACTGGCTGAAGGACTAACTGACTGACTGAGTGACTGACTGACTGGACTGACTGACTGAGACTGAATGACTGAGTGCTTGACTGATTGACTGTCAGACTGACTGACTGACTTCGCAAAAGGGAAAAATAAAAAAAAAAGAATTATAAAATTAGAAAAAAATATTTGCATTTAAGATTTCCTTTCCGGCCGGGACTCGAACCCAGTACCACGCGCTAGGAACCCAACGGTCTAGCCATTAGGCTATCGGAGCTCTGTCGATGGAAGTCTTAAATATAATAAAAACAAAAAATGCACCTTGGTAATTATTGATTCAAACACTTTGAAATTTACAGGTCGAATAATTAAACTGACTCAGAATTTTTCTCCCTACATAAATAATCAATATTCGCAAAAGAGAAAAATTAAAAAAAAAGAAGAAGAAATTTCAAATTAGAAACTGAAAGTATACATTGAAGATTTTCGTTCAGGCTGGGACTCGAACCCAGGGCCACTCGCTCTGAAGCCTAACACTCTAGCCATTAGTCTATGGGAGCTCTGTCAGTGGGAGTTTTAAATATAATAAAAACAAAAAATGCACCTTGGTAATTGTTTATTTAAACACTTTGAAATCTTCGTGTGGAAAAATTAAACTGACTCAGAATTTTCTTCCCTACATAAATAATCAATAATTGCAAAGGAAAGAAATTGAAAAAAAAAAGAATTTTCAAATTAGAAAAGAAATATATACATTGAAGATATTCGCTCCGGCTGGGACTCGAACCCAGGCCACTCGCTTGGAAGACCAGCGGTCTAGCCATTAGGCTATCGGAGTTCTGTCGAGCGGAGTCTTACTGCCTGACTGATACTGCCTGACTGACAGACTGACTCACTGACTGACTGATACTGACTGACTGACTCACTGACTGACCGAGACTGACTGACTAACTGCCTGACTGACTGAGACTGGACTGCCTGACTGACTGACTGACTGACTGACTAACTGACTGACTGAGACTGACTGAGACTGACTGACTGACTGCTTGACTCTCTGACTGGCTATTTCACTGACTGACTGAATGACTAAATGACTGACTGACACTGACTGACTGACTGCTTGACTACCTGACTGACTGCTTGACTGACTAACTGACTGGACAGGACTGACCGACTGACTGACTGACAGACTGACTGAATAAGGATGACTGACAGACTGACTGAATAAGGCTGACTGACTGACTGACTGACAGACTGACTGAATAAGGCTGACCGACTGACTGACTGCCTGACTGACTGACTGACTGAATGACTGACTGACTGACTGACCGAGACTGACTGACTGACTGACTGAGACTGACTGACTGACTGACTGAGACTGGACTGGACTGACTGACTGACTGACTGACTGAGACTGACTGACTGCTTTAGTGACTAACTGACTGCACAGGACTGACCGACTGACTGACTGACTGACTGCCTGACTGACTGACTGACTGAATGACTGACTGACTGAGACTAAATGACTGACTGCTTGACTGACTGGCTGAAGGACTAACTGACTGACTGAGTGACTGACTGACTGGACAGACTGACTGAGACTGAATGACTGAGTGCTTGACTGATTGACTGTCAGACTGACTGACTGACTTCGCAAAAGGGAAAAATAAAAAAAAAAGGATTATAAAATTAGAAAAAAATATTTGCATTTAATATTTCCTTTCCGGCCGGGACTCGAACCCAGTACCACGCGCTAGGAACCCAACGGTCTAGCCATTAGGCTATCGGAGCTCTGTCGATGGAAGTCTTAAATATAATAAAAACAAAAAATGCACCTTGGTAATTATTGATTCAAACACTTTGAAATTTACAGGTCGAATAATTAAACTGACTCAGAATTTTTCTCCCTACATAAATAATCAATATTCGCAAAAGAGAAAAATTAAAAAAAAAAAGAAGAAGAAATTTCAAATTAGAAACTAAAAGTACACATTGAAGATTTTCGTTCAGGCTGGAACTCGAACCCAGGGCCACTCGCTTGGAAGCCTTACACTCTAGCCATTAGTCTATGGGAGCTCTGTCGGTGGGAGTTTTAAATATAATAAAAACAAAAAATGCACCTTGGTAATTGTTTATTTAAACACTTTGAAATCTTGGTGTCGAAAAATTAAACTGACTCAGAATTTTCTTCCCTACATAAATAATCAATAATTGCAAAGGAAAAAAATTGAAAAAAAAAAGAATTTTCAAATTAGAAAAGAAATATATACATTGAAGATATTCGCTCCGGCTGGGACTCGAACCCAGGCCACTCGCTTGGAAGACCAGCGGTCTAGCCATTAGGCTATCGGAGTTCTGTCGAGCAGAGTCTTACTGCCTGACTGATACTGCCTGACTGACAGACTGACTCACTGACTGACTGATACTGACTGACTGACTCACTGACTGACCGAGACTGACTGACTAACTGCCTGACTGACTGAGACTGGACTGACTGACTGACTGACTGACTGACTGACTAACTGACTGACTGAGACTGACTGACTGACTGCTTGGCTCTCTGACTGGCTATTTCACTGACTGACTGAATGACTAAATGACTGACTGACACTGACTGACTGACTGCTTGACTACCTGACTGACTGCTTGACTGACTAACTGACTGGACAGGACTGACCGACTGACTGACTGACAGATTGACTGAATAAGGATGACTGACAGACTGACTGAATAAGGCTGACTGACTGACTGACTGACAGACTGACTGAATAAGGCTGACCGACTGACTGACTGCCTGACTGACTGACTGACTGAATGACTGACTGACTGACTGACCGAGACTGACTGACTGACTGACTGAGACTGGACTGGACTGACTGACTGACTGACTGACTGAGACTGACTGACTGCTTTAGTGACTAACTGACTGCACAGGACTGACCGACTGACTGACTGACTGACTGCCTGACTGACTGACTGACTGAATGACTGACTGACTGAGACTAAATGACTGACTGCTTGACTGACTGGCTGAAGGACTAACTGACTGACTGAGTGACTGACTGACTGGACTGACTGACTGAGACTGAATGACTGAGTGCTTGACTGATTGACTGTCAGACAGACTGACTGACTTCGCAAAAGGGAAAAATAAAAAAAAAAGAATTATAAAATTAGAAAAAAATATTTGCATTTAAGATTTCCTTTCCGGCCGGGACTCGAACCCAGTACCACGCGCTAGGAGCCCAACGGTCTAGCCATTAGGCTATCGGAGCTCTGTCGATGGAAGTCTCAAATATAATAAAAACAAAAAATGCACCTTGGTAATTATTGATTCAAACACTTTGAAATTTACAGGTCGAATAATTAAACTGACTCAGAATTTTTCTCCCTACATAAATAATCAATATTCGCAAAAGAGAAAAATTAAAAAAAAAAGAAGAAGAAATTTCAAATTAGAAACTAAAAGTATACATTGAAGATTTTCGTTCAGGCTGGGACTCGAACCCAGGGCCACTCGCTTGGAAGCCTAACACTCTAGCCATTAGTCTATGGGAGCTCTGTCGGTGGGAGTTTTAAATATAATAAAAACAAAAAATGCACCTTGGTAATTGTTTATTTAAACACTTTGAAATCTTCGTGTCGAAAAATTAAACTGACTCAGAATTTTCTTCCCTACATAAATAATCAATAATTGCAAAGGAAAGAAATTGAAAAAAAAAAGAATTTTCAAATTAGAAAAGAAATATATACATTGAAGATATTCGCTCCGGCTGGGACTCGAACCCAGGCCACTCGCTTGGAAGACCAGCGGTCTAGCCATTAGGCTATCGGAGTTCTGTCGAGCGGAGTCTTACTGCCTGACTGATACTGCCTGACTGACAGACTGACTCACTGACTGACTGATACTGACTGACTGACTCACTGACTGACCGAGACTGACTGACTAACTGCCTGACTGACTGAGACTGGACTGACTGACTGACTGACTGACTGACTGACTAACTGACTGACTGAGACTGACTGACTGACTGCTTGACTCTCTGACAGGCTATTTCACTGACTGACTGAATGACTAAATGACTGACTGACACTGACTGACTGACTGCTTGACTACCTGACTGACTGCTTGACTGACTAACTGACTGGACAGGACTGACCGACTGACTGACTGACAGACTGACTGAATAAGGATGACTGACAGACTGACTGAATAAGGCTGACTGACTGACTGACTGACAGACTGACTGAATAAGGCTGACCGACTGACTGACTGCCTGACTGACTGACTGACTGAATGACTGACTGACTGACTGACCGAGACTGACTGACTGACTGACTGAGACTGGACTGGACTGACTGACTGACTGACTGACTGAGACTGACTGACTGCTTTAGTGACTAACTGACTGCACAGGACTGACCGACTGACTGACTGACTGACTGCCTGACTGACTGACTGACTGAATGACTGACTGACTGAGACTAAATGACTGACTGCTTGACTGACTGGCTGAAGGACTAACTGACTGACTGAGTGACTGACTGACTGGACTGACTGACTGAGACTGAATGACTGAGTGCTTGACTGATTGACTGTCAGACTGACTGACTGACTTCGCAAAAGGGAAAAATAAAAAAAAAAGAATTATAAAATTAGAAAAAAATATTTGCATTTAAGATTTCCTTTCCGGCTGGGATTTGAACCAAGGACGACACTCATGGAAGCCCAACGCTCTCGCCAATATACTATCGGATCTCTGTTGATCGGTGTCTTAATTATAATAAAAACAAAAAATGCACCTTAGTAATTATTGATCTAAAATCTTTGAAATCTAAAGGTCGAATGATTAAACTGACTCAGAATTTTCTTCCGTACATAAATAATCCATATTTGCAAAAGAAAGAAATTGAAAAAAAAAGAATCTTCAAATTAGAAGAGAAATATATACATGGAAGATTTTCGTTCCGGCCGGGACTCGAACCCAGTACCACGCGCTTGGAACCCAACGGTCTAGCCATTAGGCTATCGGAGCTCTGTCGATGGAAGTCTTAAATATAATAAAAACAAAAAATGCACCTTGGTAATTATTGATTCAAACACTTTGAAATTTACAGGTCGAATAATTAAACTGACTCAGAATTTTTCTCCCTACATAAATAATCAATATTCGCAAAAGAGAAAAATTTAAAAAAAAAAGAAGAAGAAATTTCAAATTAGAAACTAAAAGTATACATTGAAGATTTTCGTTCAGGCTGGGACTCGAACCCAGGGCCACTCGCTTGGAAGCCTAACACTCTAGCCATTAGTCTATGGGAGCTCTATCGGTGGGAGTTTTAAATATAATAAAAACAAAAAATGCACCTTGGTAATTGTTTATTTAAACACTTTGAAATCTTTGTGTCGAAAAATTAAACTGACTCAGAATTTTCTTCCCTACATAAATAATCAATAATTGCAAAGGAAAGAAATTGAAAAAAAAAAGAATTTTCAAATTAGAAAAGAAATATATACATTGAAGATATTCGCTCCGGCTGGGACTCGAACCCAGGCCACTCGCTTGGAAGACCAGCGGTCTAGCCAATAGGCTATCGGAGTTCTGTCGAGCGGAGTCTTACTGCCTGACTGATACTGCCTGACTGACAGACTGACTCACTGACTGACTGATACTGACTGACTAACTGCCTGACTGACTGAGACTGGACTGACTGACTGACTGACTGACTGACTGACTAACTGACTGACTGAGACTGACTGACTGACTGCTTGACTCTCTGACTGGCTATTTCACTGACTGACTGAATGACTAAATGACTGACTGACACTGACTGACTGACTGCTTGACTACCTGACTGACTGCTTGACTGACTAACTGACTGACAGGACTGACCGACTGACTGACTGACAGATTGACTGAATAAGGATGACTGACAGACTGACTGAATAAGGCTGACTGACTGACTGACTGACAGACTGACTGAATAAGGCTGACCGACTGACTGACTGCCTGACTGACTGACTGACTGAATGACTGACTGACTGACTGACCGAGACTGACTGACTGACTGACTGAGACTGGACTGGACTGACTGACTGACTGACTGACTGAGACTGACTGACTGCTTTAGTGACTAACTGACTGCACAGGACTGACCGACTGACTGACTGACTGACTGCCTGACTGACTGACTGAATGACTGACTGACTGAGACTAAATGACTGACTGCTTGACTGACTGGCTGAAGGACTAACTGACTGACTGAGTGACTGACTGACTGGACTGACTGACTGAGACTGAATGACTGAGTGCTTGACTGATTGACTGTCAGACTGACTGACTGACTTCGCAAAAGGGAAAAATAAAAAAAAAAGAATTATAAAATTAGAAAAAAATATCTGCATTTAAGATTTCCTTTCCGGCCGGGACTCGAACCCAGTACCACGCGCTAGGAACCCAACGGCCTAGCCATTAGGCTATCGGAGCTCTGTCGATGGAAGTCTTAAATATAATAAAAACAAAAAATGCACCTTGGTAATTATTGATTCAAACACTTTGAAATTTACAGGTCGAATAATTAAACTGACTCAGAATTTTTCTCCCTACATAAATAATCAATATTCGCAAAAGAGAAAAATTAAAAAAAAAGAAGAAGAAATTTCAAATTAGAAACTAAAAGTACACATTGAAGATTTTCGTTCAGGCTGGGACTCGAACCCAGGGCCACTCGCTTGGAAGCCTAACACTCTAGCCATTAGTCTATGGGAGCTCTGTCGGTGGGAGTTTTAAATATAATAAAAACAAAAAATGCACCTTGGTAATTGTTTATTTAAACACTTTGAAATCTTTGTGTCGAAAAATTAAACTGACTCAGAATTTTCTTCCCTACATAAATAATCAATAATTGCAAAGGAAAGAAATTGAAAAAAAAAGAATTTTCAAATTAGAAAAGAAATATATACATTGAAGATATTCGCTCCGGCTGGGACTCGAACCCAGGCCACTCGCTTGGAAGACCAGCGGTCTAGCCATTAGGCTATCGGAGTTCTGTCGAGCGGAGTCTTACTGCCTGACTGATACTGCCTGACTGACAGACTGACTCACTGACTGACTGATACTGACTGACTGACTCACTGACTGACCGAGACTGACTGACTAACTGCCTGACTGACTGAGACTGGACTGACTGACTGACTGACTGACTGACTGACTAACTGACTGACTGAGACTGACTGACTGACTGCTTGACTCTCTGACTGGCTATTTCACTGACTGACTGAATGACTAAATGACTGACTGACACTGACTGACTGACTGCTTGACTACCTGACTGACTGCTTGACTGACTAACTGACTGGACAGGACTGACCGACTGACTGACTGACAGATTGACTGAATAAGGATGACTGACAGACTGACTGAATAAGGCTGACTGACTGACTGACTGACAGACTGACTGAATAAGGCTGACCGACTGACTGACTGCCTGACTGACTGACTGACTGAATGACTGACTGACTGACTGACCGAGACTGACTGACTGACTGACTGAGACTGGACTGGACTGACTGACTGACTGACTGACTGAGACTGACTGACTGCTTTAGTGACTAACTGACTGCACAGGACTGACCGACTGACTGACTGACTGACTGCCTGACTGACTGACTGACTGAATGACTGACTGACTGAGACTAAATGACTGACTGCTTGACTGACTGGCTGAAGGACTAACTGACTGACTGAGTGACTGACTGACTGGACTGACTGACTGAGACTGAATGACTGAGTGCTTGACTGATTGACTGTCAGACAGACTGACTGACTTCGCAAAAGGGAAAAATAAAAAAAAAGAATTATAAAATTAGAAAAAAATATTTGCATTTAAGATTTCCTTTCCGGCTGGGATTTGAACCCAGGGCGACACTCATGGAAGCCCAACGCTCTCGCCAATATACTATCGGATCTCTGTTGATCGGTGTCTTAATTATAATAAAAACAAAAAATGCACCTTAGTAATTATTGATCTAAAATCTTTGAAATCTAAAGGTCGAATGATTAAACTGACTCAGAATTTTCTTCCGTACATAAATAATCCATATTTGCAAAAGAAAGAAATTGAAAAAAAAAGAATCTTCAAATTAGAAGAGAAATATATACATGGAAGACTTTCGTTCCGGCCGGGACTCGAACCCAGTACCACGCGCTTGGAACCCAACGGTCTAGCCATTAGGCTATCGGAGCTCTGTCGATGGAAGTCTTAAATATAATAAAAACAAAAAATGCACCTTGGTAATTATTGATTCAAACACTTTGAAATTTACAGGTCGAATAATTAAACTGACTCAGAATTTTTCTCCCTACATAAATAATCAATATTCACAAAAGAGAAAAATTTAAAAAAAAAAGAAGAAGAAATTTCAAATTAGAAACTAAAAGTATACATTGAAGATTTTCGTTCAGGCTGGGACTCGAACCCAGGGCCACTCGCTTGGAAGCCTAACACTCTAGCCATTAGTCTATGGGAGCTCTGTCGGTGGGAGTTTTAAATATAATAAAAACAAAAAATGCACCTTGGTAATTGTTTATTTAAACACTTTGAAATCTTCGTGTCGAAAAATTAAACTGACTCAGAATTTTCTTCCCTACATAAATAATCAATAATTGCAAAGGAAAGAAATTGAAAAAAAAAGAATTTTCAAATTAGAAAAGAAATATATACATTGAAGATATTCGCTCCGGCTGGGACTCGAACCCAGGCCACTCGCTTGGAAGACCAGCGGTCTAGCCATTAGGCTATCGGAGTTCTGTCGAGCGGAGTCTTACTGCCTGACTGATACTGCCTGACTGACAGACTGACTCACTGACTGACTGATACTGACTGACTGACTCACTGACTGACTAACTGCCTGACTGACTGAGACTGGACTGACTGACTGACTGACTGACTGACTGACTGACTAACTGACTGACTGAGACTGACTGACTGACTGCTTGACTCTCTGACTGGCTATTTCACTGACTGACTGAATGACTAAATGACTGACTGACACTGACTGACTGACTGCTTGACTACCTGACTGACTGCTTGACTGACTAACTGACTGGACAGGACTGACCGACTGACTGACTGACAGACTGACTGAATAAGGATGACTGATAGACTGACTGAATAACGCTGATTGACTGACTGACTGACTGACAGACTGACTGAATAAGGCTGACCGACTGCCTGACTGACTGACTGACTAACTGCCTGACTGACTGAGACTGGACTGACTGACTGACTGACTGACTGACTGACTAACTGACTGACTGAGACTGACTGACTGACTGCTTGACTCTCTGACTGGCTATTTCACTGACTGACTGAATGACTAAATGACTGACTGACACTGACTGACTGACTGCTTGACTACCTGACTGACTGCTTGACTGACTAACTGACTGGACAGGACTGACCGACTGACTGACTGACAGACTGACTGAATAAGGATGACTGACAGACTGACTGAATAAGGCTGACTGACTGACTGACAGACTGACTGAATAAGGCTGACCGACTGACTGACTGCCTGACTGAATGACTGACTGACTGACTGACCGAGACTGACTGACTGACTGACTGAGACTGGACTGGACTGACTGACTGACTGACTGACTGAGACTGACTGACTGCTTTAGTGACTAACTGACTGCACAGGACTGACCGACTGACTGACTGACTGACTGCCTGACTGACTGACTGACTGAATGACTGACTGACTGAGACTAAATGACTGACTGCTTGACTGACTGGCTGAAGGACTAACTGACTGACTGAGTGACTGACTGACTGGACTGACTGACTGAGACTGAATGACTGAGTGCTTGACTGATTGACTGTCAGACTGACTGACTGACTTCGCAAAAGGGAAAAATAAAAAAAAAAGAATTATAAAATTAGAAAAAAATATTTGCATTTAAGATTTCCTTTCCGGCTGGGATTTGAACCCAGGGCGACACTCATGGAAGCCCAACGCTCTCGCCAATATACTATCGGATCTCTGTTGATCGGTGTCTTAATTATAATAAAAACAAAAAATGCACCTTAGTAATTATTGATCTAAAATCTTTGAAATCTAAAGGTCGAATGATTAAACTGACTCAGAATTTTCTTCCGTACATAAATAATCCATATTTGCAAAAGAAAGAAATTGAAAAAAAAAAGAATCTTCAAATTAGAAGAGAAATATATACATGGAAGATTTTCGTTCCGGCCGGGACTCGAACCCAGTACCACGCGCTTGGAACCCAACGGTCTAGCCATTAGGCTATCGGAGCTCTGTCGGTGGAAGTCTTAAATATAATAAAAACAAAAAATGCACCTTGGTAATTATTGATTCAAACACTTTGAAATTTACAGGTCGAATAATTAAACTGACTCAGAATTTTTCTCCCTACATAAATAATCAATATTCGCAAAAGAGAAAAATAAAAAAAAAAGAAGAAGAAATTTCAAATTAGAAACTAAAAGTATACATTGAAGATTTTCGTTCAGGCTGGGACTCGAACCCAGGGCCACTCGCTTGGAAGCCTAACACTCTAGCCATTAGTCTATGGGAGCTCTGTCGGTGGGAGTTTTAAATATAATAAAAACAAAAAATGCACCTTGGTAATTGTTTATTTAAACACTTTGAAATCTTCGTGTCGAAAAATTAAACTGACTCAGAATTTTCTTCCCTACATAAATAATCAATAATTGCAAAGGAAAGAAATTGAAAAAAAAAGAATTTTCAAATTAGAAAAGAAATATATACATTGAAGATATTCGCTCCGGCTGGGACTCGAACCCAGGCCACTCGCTTGGAAGACCAGCGGTCTAGCCATTAGGCTATCGGAGTTCTGTCGAGCGGAGTCTTACTGCCTGACTGATACTGCCTGACTGACAGACTGACTCACTGACTGACTGATACTGACTGACTGACTCACTGACTGACCGAGACTGACTGACTAACTGCCTGACTGACTGAGACTGGACGGACTGACTGACTGACTGACTGACTGACTAACTGACTGACTGAGACTGACTGACTGACTGCTTGACTCTCTGACTGGCTATTTCACTGACTGACTGAATGACTAAATGACTGACTGACACTGACTGACTGACTGCTTGACTACCTGACTGACTGCTTGACTGACTAACTGACTGGACAGGACTGACCGACTGACTGACTGACAGACTGACTGAATAAGGATGACTGACAGACTGACTGAATAAGGCTGACCGACTGACTGACTGCCTGACTGAATGACTGACTGACTGCCTGACTGAATGACTGACTGACTGACTGACCGAGACTGACTGACTGACTGAGACTGGACTGGACTGACTGACTGACTGACTGACTGAGACTGACTGACTGCTTTAGTGACTAACTGACTGCACAGGACTGACCGACTGACTGACTGACTGACTGCCTGACTGACTGACTGACTGAATGACTGACTGACTGAGACTAAATGACTGACTGCTTGACTGACTGGCTGAAGGACTAACTGACTGACTGAGTGACTGACTGACTGGACTGACTGACTGAGACTGAATGACTGAGTGCTTGACTGATTGACTGTCAGACTGACTGACTGACTTCGCAAAAGGGAAAAATAAAAAAAAAAAGAATTATAAAATTAGAAAAAAATATTTGCATTTAAGATTTCCTTTCCGGCTGGGATTTGAACCCAGAGCGACACTCATGGAAGCCCAACGCTCTCGCCAATATACTATCGGATCTCTGTTGATCGGTGTCTTAATTATAATAAAAACAAAAAATGCACCTTAGTAATTATTGATCTAAAATCTTTGAAATCTAAAGGTCGAATGATTAAACTGACTCAGAAGTTTCTTCCGTACATAAATAATCCATATTTGCAAAAGAAAGAAATTGAAAAAAAAAAAGAATCTT
Source organism: Uloborus diversus (assembly GCF_026930045.1). Lineage (NCBI taxonomy): Eukaryota > Metazoa > Arthropoda > Arachnida > Araneae > Uloboridae > Uloborus > Uloborus diversus. The sequence continues at coordinate 162,688 of NW_026558350.1, read as the reverse complement.
CAAATTAGAAGAGAAATATATACATGGAAGATTTTCGTTCCGGCCGGGACTCGAACCCAGTACCACGCGCTTGGAACCCAACGGTCTAGCCATTAGGCTATCGGAGCTCTGTCGGTGGAAGTCTTAAATATAATAAAAACAAAAAATGCACCTTGGTAATTATTGATTCAAACACTTTGAAATTTACAGGTCGAAAAATTAAACTGACTCAGAATTTTCTTCCCTACATAAATAATCAATAATTGCAAAGGAAAGAAATTGAAAAAAAAAGAATTTTCAAATTAGAAAAGAAATATATACATTGAAGATATTCGCCCCGGCTGGGACTCGAACCCAGGCCACTCGCTTGGAAGACCAGCGGTCTAGCCATTAGGCTATCGGAGTTCTGTCGAGCGGAGTCTTACTGCCTGACTGATACTGCCTGACTGACAGACTGACTCACTGACTGACTGATACTGACTGACTGACTCACTGACTGACTAACTGCCTGACTGACTGAGACTGGACTGACTGACTGACTGACTGACTGACTGACTGACTAACTGACTGACTGAGACTGACTGACTGACTGCTTGACTCTCTGACTGGCTATTTCACTGACTGACTGAATGACTAAATGACTGACTGACACTGACTGACTGACTGCTTGACTACCTGACTGACTGCTTGACTGACTAACTGACTGGACAGGACTGACCGACTGACTGACTGACAGACTGACTGAATAAGGATGACTGATAGACTGACTGAATAACGCTGACTGACTGACTGACTGACTGACAGACTGACTGAATAAGGCTGACCGACTGCCTGACTGACTGACTGACTGAATGACTGACTGACTGACTGACCGAGACTGACTGACTGACTGACTGAGACTGGACTGGAAATGACTGACTGACTGACTGACTGAGACTGACTGACTGCTTTAGTGACTAACTGACTGCACAGGACTGACCGACTGACTGACTGACTGACTGCCTGACTGACTGAATGACTGACTGACTGAGACTAAATGACTGACTGCTTGACTGACTGGCTGAAGGACTAACTGACTGACTGAGTGACTGACTGACTGGACTGACTGACTGAGACTGAATGACTGAGTGCTTGACTGATTGACTGTCAGACTGACTGACTGACTTCGCAAAAGGGAAAAATAAAAAAAAAGAATTATAAAATTAGAAAAAAATATTTGCATTTAAGATTTCCTTTCCGGCCGGGACTCGAACCCAGTACCACGCGCTAGGAACCCAACGGTCTAGCCATTAGGCTATCGGAGCTCTGTCGATGGAAGTCTTAAATATAATAAAAACAAAAAATGCACCTTGGTAATTATTGATTCAAACACATTGAAATTTACAGGTCGAATAATTAAACTGACTCAGAATTTTTCTCCCTACATAAATAATCAATATTCGCAAAAGTGAAAAATTAAAAAAAAAAGAAGAAGAAATTTCAAATTAGAAACTAAAAGTATACATTGAAGATTTTCGTTCAGGCTGGGACTCGAACCCAGGGCCACTCGCTTGGAAGCCTAACACTCTAGCCATTAGTCTATGGGAGCTCTGTCGGTGGGAGTTTTAAATATAATAAAAACAAAAAATGCACCTTGGTAATTGTTTATTTAAACACTTTGAAATCTTCGTGTCGAAAAATTAAACTGACTCAGAATTTTCTTCCCTACATAAATAATCAATAATTGCAAAGGAAAGAAATTGAAAAAAAAAAGAATTTTCAAATTAGAAAAGAAATATATACATTGAAGATATTCGCTCCGGCTGGGACTCGAACCCAGGCCACTCGCTTGGAAGACCAGCGGTCTAGCCATTAGGCTATCGGAGTTCTGTCGAGCGGAGTCTTACTGCCTGACTGATACTGCCTGACTGACAGACTGACTCACTGACTGACTGATACTGACTGACTGACTCACTGACTGACCGAGATTGACTGACTAACTGCCTGACTGACTGAGACTGGACTGACTGACTGACTGACTGACTGACTGACTAACTGACTGACTGAGACTGACTGACTGACTGCTTGACTCTCTGACTGGCTATTTCACTGACTGACTGAATGACTAAATGACTGACTGACACTGACTGACTGACTGCTTGACTACCTGACTGACTGCTTGACTGACTAACTGACTGGACAGGACTGACCGACTGACTGACTGACAGACTGACTGAATAAGGATGACTGACAGACTGACTGAATAAGGCTGACTGACTGACTGACTGACAGACTGACTGAATAAGGCTGACCGACTGACTGACTGCCTGACTGACTGACTGACTGAATGACTGACTGACTGACTGACTGACCGAGACTGACAGACTGACTGACTGAGACTGGACTGGACTGACTGATTGACTGACTGACTGAGACTGACTGACTGCTTTAGTGACTAACTGACTGCACAGGACTGACCGACTGACTGACTGACTGACTGCCTGACTGACTGAATGACTGACTGACTGAGACTAAATGACTGACTGCTTGACTGACTGGCTGAAGGACTAACTGACTGACTGAGTGACTGACTGACTAGACTGACTGACTGAGACTGAATGACTGAGTGCTTGACTGATTGACTGACTGACTGACTTCGCAAAAGGGAAAAATAAAAAAAAAAGAATTATAAAATTAGAAAAAAATATTTGCATTTAAGATTTCCTTTCCGGCCGGGACTCGAACCCAGTACCACGCGCTAGGAACCCAACGGTCTAGCCATTAGGCTATCGGAGCTCTGTCGATGGAAGTCTTAAATATAATAAAAACAAAAAATGCACCTTGGTAATTATTGATTCAAACACTTTGAAATTTACAAGTCGAATAAATAAACTGACTCAGAATTTTTCTCCCTACATAAATAATCAATATTCGCAAAAGAGAAAAATGAAAAAAAAAAAGAAGAAGAAATTTCAAATTAGAAACTAAAAGTATACATTGAAGATTTTCGTTCAGGCTGGGACTCGAACCCAGGGCCGCTCGCTTGGAAGCCTAACACTGTAGCCATTAGTCTATGGGAGCTCTGTCGGTGGGCGTTTTAAATATAATAAAAACAAAAAATGCACCTTGGTAATTGTTTATTTAAACACTTTGAAATCTTCGTGTCGAAAAATTAAACTGACTCAGAATTTTCTTCCCTACATAAATAATCAATAATTGCAAAGGAAAGAAATTGAAAAAAAAAAGAATTTTCAAATTAGAAAAGAAATATATACATTGAAGATATTCGCTCCGGCTGGGACTCGAACCCAGGCCACTCGCTTGGAAGACCAGCGGTCTAGCCATTAGGCTATCGGAGTTCTGTCGAGCGGAGTCTTACTGCCTGACTGATACTGCCTGACTGACAGACTGACTCACTGACTGACTGATACTGACTGACTGACTCACTGACTGACCGAGACTGACTGACTAACTGCCTGACTGACTGAGACTGGACTGACTGACTGACTGAGTGACTAACTGGCTGACTGAGACTGACTGACTGACTGCTTGACTCTCTGACTGGCTATTTCACTGACTGACTGAATGACTAAATGACTGACTGACACTGACTGACTGACTGCTTGACTACCTGACTGACTGAGACTGGACTGACTGACTGACTGAGTGACTAACTGGCTGACTGAGACTGACTGACTGACTGCTTGACTCTCTGACTGGCTATTTCACTGACTGACTGAATGACTAAATGACTGACTGACACTGACTGACTGACTGCTTGACTACCTGACTGACTGCTTGACTGACTAACTGACTGGACAGGACTGACCGACTGACTGACTGACAGACTGACTGAATAAGGATGACTGACAGACTGACTGAATAAGGCTGACTGACTGACTGACAGACTGACTGAATAAGGCTGACCGACTGACTGACTGCCTGACTGACTGACTGACTGACCGAGACTGACTGACTGACTGACTGAGACTGGACTGGACTGACTGACTGACTGACTGACTGAGACTAACTGACTACACAGGACTGACCGACTGACTGACTGACTGACTGCCTGACTGACTGACTGACTGAATGACTGACTGACTGAGACTAAATGACTGACTGCTTGACTGACTGACTGAAGGATTAACTGACTGACTGAGTGACTGACTGACTGGACTGACTGACTGAGACTGAATGACTGAGTGCTTGACTGATTGACTGTCAGACTGACTGACTGACTTCGCAAAAGGGAAAAATAAAAAAAAAAGAATTATAAAATTAGAAAAAAATGTTTGCATTTAAGATTTCCTTTCCGGCTGGGATTTGAACCCAGGGCGACACTCATGGAAGCCCAACGCTCTCGCCAATATACTATCGGATCTCTGTTGATCGGTGTCTTAATTATAATAAAAACAAAAAATGCACCTTAGTAATTATTGATCTAAAATCTTTGAAATCTAAAGGTAGAATGATTAAACTGACTCAGAATTTTCTTCCGTACATAAATAATCCATATTTGCAAAAGAAAGAAAATGAAAAAAAAAAGAATCTTCAAATTAGAAGAGAAATATATACATGGAAGATTTTCGTTCCGGCCGGGACTCGAACCCAGTACCACGCGCTTGGAACCCAACGGTCTAGCCATTAGGCTATCGGAGCTCTGTCGATGGAAGTCTTAAATATAATAAAAACAAAAAATGCACCTTGGTAATTATTGATTCAAACACTTTGAAATTTACAGGTCGAATAATTAAACTGACTCAGAATTTTTCTCCCTACATAAATAATCAATATTCGCAAAAGAGAAAAATTAAAAAAAAAAAGAAGAAGAAATTTCAAATTAGAAACTAAAAGTATACATTGAAGATTTTCGTTCAGGCTGGGACTCGAACCCAGGGCCACTCGCTTGGAAGCCTAACACTCTAGCCATTAGTCTATGGGAGCTCTGTCGGTGGGAGTTTTAAATATAATAAAAACAAAAAATGCACCTTGGTAATTGTTTATTTAAACACTTTGAAATCTTCGTGTCGAAAAATTAAACTGACTCAGAATTTTCTTCCCTACATAAATAATCAATAATTGCAAAGGAAAGAAATTGAAAAAAAAAAGAATTTTCAAATTAGAAAAGAAATATATACATTGAAGATATTCGCTCCGGCTGGGACTCGAACCCAGGCCACTCGCTTGGAAGACCAGCGGTCTAGCCATTAGGCTATCGGAGTTCTGTCGAGCGGAGTCTTACTGCCTGACTGATACTGCCTGACTGACAGACTGACTCACTGACTGACTGATACTGACTGACTGACTCACTGACTTACCGAGACTGACTGACTAACTGCCTGACTGACTGAGACAGGACTGACTGACTGACTGACTGACTGACTGACTAACTGACTGACTGAGACTGACTGACTGACTGCTTGACTCTCTAACTGGCTATTTCACTGACTGACTGAATGACTAAATGACTGACTGACACTGACTGACTGACTGCTTGACTACCTGACTGACTGCTTGACTGACTAACTGACTGGACAGGACTGACCGACTGACTGACTGACAGACTGACTGAATAAGGATGACTGACAGACTGACTGAATAAGGATGACTGACAGACTGACTGAATAAGGCTGACTGACTGACTGACTGACAGACTGACTGAATAAGGCTGACCGACTGACTGACTGCCTGACTGACTGACTGACTGAATGACTGACTGACTGACTGACCGAGACTGACTGACTGACTGACTGAGACTAGACTGGACTGACTGACTGACTGACTGACTGAGACTGACTGACTGCTTTAGTGACTAACTGACTGCACAGGACTGACCGACTGACTGACTGCCTGACTGACTGACTGACTGAATGACTGACTGACTGAGACTAAATGACTGACTGCTTGACTGACTGGCTGAAGGACTAACTGACTGACTGAGTGACTGACTGACTGGACTGACTGACTGAGACTGAATGACTGAGTGCTTGACTGATTGACTGTCAGACTGACTGACTGACTTCGCAAAAGGGAAAAATAAAAAAAAAAGAATTATAAAATTAGAAAAAAATATTTGCATTTAAGATTTCCTTTCCGGCTGGGATTTGAACCCAGGGCGACACTCATGGAAGCCCAACGCTCTCGCCAATATACTATCGGATCTCTGTTGATCGGTGTCTTAATTATAATAAAAACAAATAATGCACCTTAGTAATTATTGATCTAAAATCTTTGAAATCTAAAGGTCGAATGATTAAACTGACTCAGAATTTTCTTCCGTACATAAATAATCCATATTTGCAAAAGAAAGAAATTGAAAAAAAAAAAGAATCTTCAAATTAGAAGAGAAATATATACATGGAAGATTTTCGTTCGGGCCGGGACTCGAACCCAGTACCACGCGCTTGGAACCCAACGGTCTAGCCATTAGGCTATCGGAGCTCTGTCGATGGAAGTCTTAAATATAATAAAAACAAAAAATGCACCTTGGTAATTATTGATTCAAACACTTTGAAATTTACAGGTCGAATAATTAAACTGACTCAGAATTTTTCTCCCTACATAAATAATCAATATTCGCAAAAGAGAAAAATTAAAAAAAAAAGAAGAAGAAATTTCAAATTAGAAACTAAAAGTATACATTGAAGATTTTCGTTCAGGCTGGGACTCGAACCCAGGGCCACTCGCTTGGAAGCCTAACACTCTAGCCATTAGTCTATGGGAGCTCTGTCGGTGGGAGTTTTAAATATAATAAAAACAAAAAATGCACCTTGGTAATTGTTTATTTAAACACTTTGAAATCTTCGTGTCGAAAAATTAAACTGACTCAGAATTTTCTTCCCTACATAAATAATCAATAATTGCAAAGGAAAGAAATTGAAAAAAAAAGAATTTTCAAATTAGAAAAGAAATATATACATTGAAGATATTCGCTCCGGCTGGGACTCGAACCCAGGCCACTCGCTTGGAAGACCAGCGGTCTAGCCATTAGGCTATCGGAGTTCTGTCGAGCGGAGTCTTACTGCCTGACTGATACTGCCTGACTGACAGACTGACTCACTGACTGACTGATACTGACTGACTGACTCACTGACTGACCGAGACTGACTGACTAACTGCCTGACTGACTGAGACTGGACTGACTGACTGACTGACTGACTGACTGACTAACTGACTGACTGAGACTGACTGACTGACTGCTTGACTCTCTGACTGGCTATTTCACTGACTGACTGAATGACTAAATGACTGACTGACACTGACTGACTGACTGCTTGACTACCTGACTGACTGCTTGACTGACTAACTGACTGGACATGACTGACCGACTGACTGACTGACAGACTGACTGAATAAGGATGACTGACAGACTGACTGAATAAGGCTGACTGACTGACTGACTGACAGACTGACTGACTGCCTGACTGACTGACTGACTGAATGACTGACTGACTGAGACTGACTGACTGACTGACTGAGACTGGACTGGACTGACTGACTGACTGACTGACTGAGACTGACTGACTGCTTTAGTGACTAACTGACTGCACAGGACTGACCGACTGACTGACTGCCTGACTGACTGACTGAATGAATGACTGACTGACTGAGACTAAAAGACTGACTGCTTGACTGACTGGCTGAAGGACTAACTGACTGACTGAGTGACTGACTGACTGGACTGACTGACTGAGACTGAATGACTGAGTGCTTGACTTATTGACTGTCAGACTGACTGACTGACTTCGCAAAAGGGAAAAATAAAAAAAAAAGAATTATAAAATTAGAAAAAATATTTGCATTTAAGATTTCCTTTCCGGCTGGGATTTGAACCCAGGGCGACACTCATGGAAGCCCAACGCTCTCGCCAATATACTACCGGATCTCTGTTGATCGGTGTCTTAATTATAATAAAAACAAAAAATGCACCTTAGTAATTATTGATCTAAAATCTTTGAAATCTAAAGGTCGAATGATTAAACTGACTCAGAATTTTCTTCCGTACATAAATAATCCATATTTGCAAAAGAAAGAAATTGAAAAAAAAAAGAATCTTCAAATTAGAAGAGAAATATATACATGGAAGATTTTCGTTCCGGCCGGGACTCGAACCCAGTACCACGCGCTTGGAACCCAACGGTCTAGCCATTAGGCTATCGGAGCTCTGTCGATGGAAGTCTTAAATATAATAAAAACAAAAAATGCACCTTGGTAATTATTGATTCAAACACTTTGAAATTTACAGGTCGAATAATTAAACTGACTCAGAATTTTTCTCCCTACATAAATAATCAATATTCGCAAAAGAGAAAAATTAAAAAAAAAAGAAGAAGAAATTTCAAATTAGAAACTAAAAGTATACATTGAAGATTTTCGTTCAGGCTGGGACTCGAACCCAGGGCCACTCGCTTGGAAGCCTAACACTCTAGCCATTAGTCTATGGGAGCTCTGTCGGTGGGAGTTTTAAATATAATAAAAACAAAAAATGCACCTTGGTAATTGTTTATTTAAACACTTTGAAATCTTCGTGTCGAAAAATTAAACTGACTCAGAATTTTCTTCCCTACATAAATAATCAATAATTGCAAAGGAAAGAAATTGAAAAAAAAAAGAATTTTCAAATTAGAAAAGAAATATATACATTGAAGATATTCGCTCCGGCTGGGACTCGAACCCAGGCCACTCGCTTGGAAGACCAGCGGTCTAGCCATTAGGCTATCGGAGTTCTGTCGAGCGGAGTCTTACTGCCTGACTGATACTGCCTGACTGACAGACTGACTCACTGACTGACTGATACTGACTGACTGACTCACTGACTGACCGAGACTGACTGACTAACTGCCTGACTGACTGAGACTGGACTGACTGACTGACTGACTGACTGACTGACTAACTGACTGACTGAGACTGACTGACTGACTGCTTGACTCTCTGACTGGCTATTTCACTGACTGACTGAATGACTAAATGACTGACTGACACTGACTGACTGACTGCTTGACTACCTGACTGACTGCTTGACTGACTAACTGACTGGACATGACTGACCGACTGACTGACTGACAGACTGACTGAATAAGGATGACTGACAGACTGACTGAATAAGGCTGACTGACTGACTGACTGACAGACTGACTGACTGCCTGACTGACTGACTGACTGACTGAATGACTGACTGACTGAGACTGACTGACTGACTGACTGAGACTGGACTGGACTGACTGACTGACTGACTGACTGAGACTGACTGACTGCTTTAGTGACTAACTGACTGCACAGGACTGACCGACTGACTGACTGCCTGACTGACTGACTGAATGAATGACTGACTGACTGAGACTAAAAGACTGACTGCTTGACTGACTGGCTGAAGGACTAACTGACTGACTGAGTGACTGACTGACTGGACTGACTGACTGAGACTGAATGACTGAGTGCTTGACTTATTGACTGTCAGACTGACTGACTGACTTCGCAAAAGGGAAAAATAAAAAAAAAAGAATTATAAAATTAGAAAAAACATTTGCATTTAAGATTTCCTTTCCGGCTGGGATTTGAACCCAGGGCGACACTCATGGAAGCCCAACGCTCTCGCCAATATACTATCGGATCTCTGTTGATCGGTGTCTTAATTATAATAAAAACAAAAAATGCACCTTGGTAATTATTGATCTAAAATCTTTGAAATCTAAAGGTCGAATGATTAAACTGACTCAGAATTTTCTTCCGTACATAAATAATCCATATTTGCAAAAGAAAGAAATTGAAAAAAAAAAGAATCTTCAAATTAGAAGAGAAATATATACATGGAAGATTTTCGTTCCGGCCGGGACTCGAACCCAGTACCACGCGCTTGGAACCCAACGGTCTAGCCATTAGGCTATCGGAGCTCTGTCGATGGAAGTCTTAAATATAATAAAAACAAAAAAATGCACCTTGGTAATTATTGATTCAAACACTTTGAAATTTACAGGTCGAATAATTAAACTGACTCAGAATTTTTCTCCCTACATAAATAATCAATATTCGCAAAAGAGAAAAATTAAAAAAAAAGAAGAAGAAATTTCAAATTAGAAACTAAAAGTATACATTGAAGATTTTCGTTCAGGCTGGGACTCGAACCCAGGGCCACTCGCTTGGAAGCCTAACACTCTAGCCATTAGTCTATGGGAGCTCTGTCGGTGGGAGTTTTAAATATAATAAAAACAAAAAATGCACCTTGGTAATTGTTTATTTAAACACTTTGAAATCTTCGTGTCGAAAAATTAAACTGACTCAGAATTTTCTTCCCTACATAAATAATCAATAATTGCAAAGGAAAGAAATTGAAAAAAAAAGAATTTTCAAATTAGAAAAGAAATATATACATTGAAGATATTCGCTCCGGCTGGGACTCGAACCCAGGCCACTCGCTTGGAAGACCAGCGGTCTAGCCATTAGGCTATCGGAGTTCTGTCGAGCGGAGTCTTACTGCCTGACTGATACTGCCTGACTGACAGACTGACTCACTGACTGACTGATACTGACTGACTGACTCACTGGCTGACCGAGACTGACTGACTAACTGCCTGACTGACTGAGACTGGACTGACTGACTGACTGACTGACTAACTGAGACTGACTGACTGACTGCTTGACTACCTGACTGACTGCTTGACTGACTAACTGACTGGACAGGACTGACCGACTGACTGACTGACAGACTGACTGAATAAGGATGACTGACTGACTGACTGACAGACTGACTGAATAAGGCTGACCGACTGACTGACTGCCTGACTGACTGACTGACTGAATGACTGACTGACTGACTGACCGAGACTGACTGACTGACTGACTGAGACTGGACTGGACTGACTGACTGACTGACTGAGACTGACTGACTGCTTTAGTGACTAACTGACTGCACAGGACTGACCGACTGACTGACTGACTGACTGCCTGACTGACTGACTGACTGAATGACTGACTGACTGAGACTAAATGACTGACTGCTTGACTGACTGGCTGAAGGACTAACTGACTGACTGAGTGACTGACTGACTGGACTGACTGACTGAGACTGAATGACTGAGTGCTTGACTGATTGACTGTCAGACTGACTGACTGACTTCGCAAAAGGGAAAAATAAAAAAAAAAGAATTATAAAATTAGAAAAAAATATTTGCATTTAAGATTTCCTTTCCGGCTGGGATTTGAACCCAGAGCGACACTCATGGAAGCCCAACGCTCTCGCCAATATACTATCGGATCTCTGTTGATCGGTGTCTTAATTATAATAAAAACAAAAAATGCACCTTAGTAATTATTGATCTAAAATCTTTGAAATCTAAAGGTCGAATGATTAAACTGACTCAGAATTTTCTTCCGTACATAAATAATCCATATTTGCAAAAGAAAGAAATTGAAAAAAAAAAGAATCTTCAAATTAGAAGAGAAATATATACATGGAAGATTTTCGTTCCGGCCGGGACTCGAACCCAGTACCACGCGCTTGGAACCCAACGGTCTAGCCATTAGGCTATCGGAGCTCTGTCGATGGAAGTCTTAAATATAATAAAAACAAAAAATGCACCTTGGTAATTATTGATTCAAACACTTTGAAATTTACAGGTCGAATAATTAAACTGACTCAGAATTTTTCTCCCTACATAAATAATCAATATTCGCAAAAGAGAAATATTAAAAAAAAAGAAGAAGAAATTTTAAATTAGAAACTAAAAGTATACATTGAAGATTTTCGTTCAGGCTGGGACTCGAACCCAGGGCCACTCGCTTGGAAGCCTAACACTCTAGCCATTAGTCTATGGGAGCTCTGTCGGTGGGAGTTTTAAATATAATAAAAACAAAAAATGCACCTTGGTAATTGTTTATTTAAACACTTTGAAATCTTCGTGTCGAAAAATTAAACTGACTCAGAATTTTCTTCCCTACATAAATAATCAATAATTGCAAAGGAAAGAAATTGAAAAAAAAAAGAATTTTCAAATTAGAAAAGAAATATATACATTGAAGATATTCGCTCCGGCTGGGACTCGAACCCAGGCCACTCGCTTGGAAGACCAGCGGTCTAGCCATTAGGCTATCGGAGTTCTGTCGAGCGGAGTCTTACTGCCTGACTGATACTGCCTGACTGACAGACTGACTCACTGACTGACTGATACTGACTGACTGACTCACTGACTGACCGAGACTGACTGACTAACTGCCTGACTGACTGAGACTGGACTGACTGACTGACTGAGACTGACTGACTGACTGCTTGACTCTCTGACTGGCTATTTCACTGACTGACTGAATGACTAAATGACTGACTGACACTGACTGACTGACTGCTTGACTACCTGACTGACTGCTTGACTGACTAACTGACTGGACAGGACTGACCGACTGACTGACTGACAGACTGACTGAATAAGGATGACTGACAGACTGACTGAATAAGGTTGACTGACTGACTGACTGACAGACTGACTGAATAAGGCTGACCGACTGACTGACTGCCTGACTGACTGACTGACTGAATGACTGACTGACTGACTGACCGAGACTGACTGACTGACTGACTGAGACTGGACTGGACTGACTGACTGACTGACTGACTGAGACTGACTGACTGCTTTAGTGACTAACTGACTGCACAGGACTGACCGACTGACTGACTGACTGACTGCCTGACTGACTGACTGACTGAATGACTGACTGACTGAGACTAAATGACTGACTGCTTGACTGACTGGCTGAAGGACTAACTGACTGACTGAGTGACTGACTGACTGGACTGACTGACTGACTGACTGAATGACTGACTGACTGAGACTAAATGACTGACTGCTTGACTGACTGGCTGAAGGACTAACTGACTGACTGAGTGACTGACTGACTGGACTGACTGACTGAGACTGAATGACTGAGTGCTTGACTGACTGAGACTGGACTGACTGACTGACTGACTGACTGACTAACTGACTGACTGAGACTGACTGACTGACTGCTTGACTACCTGATTGACTGCTTGACTGACTAACTGACTGGACAGGACTGACCGACTGACTGACTGACAGACTGACTGAATAAGGATGACTGACAGACTGACTGAATAAGGATGACTGACTGACTGACTGACAGACTGACTGAATAAGGCTGACCGACTGACTGACTGCCTGACTGACTGACTGACTGAATGACTGACTGAGTGACTGACCGAGACTGACTGACTGACTGACTGAGACTGGACTGGACTGACTGACTGACTGACTGACTGAGACTGACTGACTGCTTTAGTGACTAACTGACTGCACAGGACTGACCGACTGACTGACTGACTGACTGCCTGACTGACTGACTGACTGAATGACTGACTGACTGAGACTAAATGACTGACTGCTTGACTGACTGGCTGAAGGACTAACTGACTGACTGAGTGACTGACTGACTGAGACTGAATGACTGAGTGCTTGACTGATTGACTGTCAGACTGACTGACTGACTTCGCAAAAAGGAAAAATAAAAAAAAAAGAATTATAAAATTAGAAAAAAATATTTGCATTTAAGATTTCCTTTCCGGCTGGGATTTGAACCCAGGGCGACACTCATGGAAGCCCAACGCTCTCGCCAATATACTATCGGATCTCTGTTGACCGGTGTCTTAATTATAATAAAAACAAAAAATGCACCTTAGTAATTATTGATCTAAAATCTTTGAAATCTAAAGGTCGAATGATTAAACTGACTCAGAATTTTCTTCCGTACATAAATAATCCATATTTGCAAAAGAAAGAAATTGAAAAAAAAAAAGAATCTTCAAATTAGAAGAGAAATATATACATGGAAGATTTTCGTTCCGGCCGGGACTCGAACCCAGTACCACGCGCTTGGAACCCAACGGTCTAGCCATTAGGCTATCGGAGCTCTGTCGATGGAAGTCTTAAATATAATAAAAACAAAAAATGCACCTTGGTAATTATTGATTCAAACACTTTGAAATTTACAGGTCGAATAATTAAACTGACTCAGAATTTTTTTCCCTACATAAATAATCAATATTCGCAAAAGAGAAAAATTAAAAAAAAAAGAAGAAGAAATTTCAAATTAGAAACTAAAAGTATACATTGAAGATTTTCGTTCAGGCTGGGACTCGAACCGAGGGCCACTCGCTTGGAAGCCTAACACTCTAGCCATTAGTCTATGGGAGCTCTGTCGGTGGGAGTTTTAAATATAATAAAAACAAAAAATGCACCTTGGTAATTGTTTATTTAAACACTTTGAAATCTTCGTGTCGAAAAATTAAACTGACTCAGAATTTTCTTCCCTACATAAATAATCAATAATTGCAAAGGAAAGAAATTGAAAAAAAAAAGAATTTTCAAATTAGAAAAGAAATATATACATTGAAGATATTCGCTCCGGCTGGGACTCGAACCCAGGCCACTCGCTTGGAAGACCAGCGGTCTAGCCATTAGGCTATCGGAGTTCCGTCGAGCGGAGTCTTACTGCCTGACTGATACTGCCTGACTGACAGACTGACTCACTGACTGACTGATACTGACTGACTGACTCACTGACTGACCGAGACTGACTGACTAACTGCCTGACTGACTGAGACTGGACTGACTGACTGACTGAGACTGACTGACTGACTGCTTGACTCTCTGACTGGCTATTTCACTGACTGACTGAATGACTAAATGACTGACTGACACTGACTGACTGACTGCTTGACTACCTGACTGACTGCTTGACTGACTAACTGACTGGACAGGACTGACCGACTGACTGACTGACAGACTGACTGAATAAGGATGACTGACAGACTGACTGAATAAGGCTGACTGACTGACTGACTGACAGACTGACTGAATAAGGCTGACCGACTGACTGACTGCCTGACTGACTGACTGACTGAATGACTGACTGACTGACTGACCGAGACTGACTGACTGACTGACTGAGACTGGACTGGACTGACTGACTGACTGACTGACTGAGACTGACTGACTGCTTTAGTGACTAACTGACTGCACAGGACTGACCGACTGACTGACTGACTGACTGCCTGACTGACTGACTGACTGAATGACTGACTGACTGAGACTAAATGACTGACTGCTTGACTGACTGGCTGAAGGACTAACTGACTGACTGAGTGACTGACTGACTGGACTGACTGACTGAGACTGAATGACTGAGTGCTTGACTGATTAACTGTCAGACTGACTGACTGACTTCGCAAAAGGGAAAAATAAAAAAAAAAGAATTATAAAATTAGAAAAAAATATTTGCATTTAAGATTTCCTTTCCGGCTGGGATTTGAACCCAGGGCGACACTCATGGAAGCCCAACGCTCTCGCCAATATACTATCGGATCTCTGTTGATCGGTGTCTTAATTATAATAAAAACAAAAAATGCACCTTAGTAATTATTGATCTAAAATCTTTGAAATCTAAAGGTCGAATGATTAAACTGACTCAGAATTTTCTTCCGTACATAAATAATCCATATTTGCAAAAGAAAGAAATTGAAAAAAAAAGAATCTTCAAATTAGAAGAGAAATATATACATGGAAGATTTTCGTTCCGGCCGGGCCTCGAACCCAGTACCACGCGCTTGGGACCCAACGGTCTAGCCATTAGGCTATCGGAGCTCTGTCGATGGAAGTCTTAAATATAATAAAAACAAAAAATGCACCTTGGTAATTATTGATTCAAACACTTTGAAATTTACAGGTCGAATAATTAAACTGACTCAGAATTTTTCTCCCTACATAAATAATCAATATTCGCAAAAGAGAAAAATTAAAAAAAAAGAAGAAGAAATTTCAAATTAGAAACTAAAAGTATACATTGAAGATTTTCGTTCAGGCTGGGACTCGAACCCAGGGCCACTCGCTTGGAAGCCTAACACTCTAGCCATTAGTCTATGGGAGCTCTGTCGGTGGGAGTTTTAAATATAATAAAAACAAAAAATGCACCTTGGTAATTGTTTATTTAAACACTTTGAAATCTTCGTGTCGAAAAATTAAACTGACACAGAATTTTCTTCCCTACATAAATAATCAATAATTGCAAAGGAAAGAAATTGAAAAAAAAAGAATTTTCAAATTAGAAAAGAAATATATACATTGAAAATATTCGCTCCGGCTGGGACTCGAACCCAGGCCACTCGCTTGGAAGACCAGCGGTCTAGCGATTAGGCTATCGGAGTTCTGTCGAGCGGAGTCTTACTGCCTGACTGATACTGCCTGACTGACAGACTGACTCACTGACTGACTGATACTGACTGACTGACTCACTGACTGACCGAGACTGACTGACTAACTGCCTGACTGACTGAGACTGGACTGACTGACTGACTGACTGACTGACTGACTAACTGACTGACTGAGACTGACTGACTGACTGCTTGACTCTCTGACTGGCTATTTCACTGACTGACTGAATGACTAAATGACTGACTGACACTGACTGACTGACTGCTTGACTACCTGACTGAATGCTTGACTGACTAACTGACTGGACAGGACTGACCGACTGACTGACTGACAGACTGACTGAATAAGGATGACTGACAGACTGACTGAATAAGGATGACTGACTGACTGACTGACAGACTGACTGAATAAGGCTGACCGACTGACTGACTGCCTGACTGACTGACTGACTGAATGACTGACTGACTGACTGACCGAGACTGACTGACTGACTGACTGAGACTGGACTGGACTGACTGACTGACTGAGACTGACTGACTGCTTTAGTGACTAACTGACTGCACAGGACTGACCGACTGACTGACTGACTGACTGCCTGACTGACTGACTGACTGAATGACTGACTGACTGAGACTAAATGACTGACTGCTTGACTGACTGGCTGAAGGACTAACTGACTGACTGAGTGACTGACTGACTGAGACTGAATGACTGAGTGCTTGACTGATTGACTGTCAGACTGACTGACTGACTTCGCAAAAGGGAAAAATAAAAAAAAAAGAATTATAAAATTAGAAAAAAATATTTGCATTTAAGATTTCCTTTCCGGCTGGGATTTGAACCCAGGGCGACACTCATGGAAGCCCAACGCTCTCGCCAATATACTATCGGATCTCTGTTGACCGGTGTCTTAATTATAATAAAAACAAAAAATGCACCTTAGTAATTATTGATCTAAAATCTTTGAAATCTAAAGGTCGAATGATTAAACTGACTCAGAATTTTCTTCCGTACATAAATAATCCATATTTGCAAAAGAAAGAAATTGAAAAAAAAAAGAATCTTCAAATTAGAAGAGAAATATATACATGGAAGATTTTCGTTCCGGCCGGGACTCGAACCCAGTACCACGCGCTTGGAACCCAACGGTCTAGCCATTAGGCTATCGGAGCTCTGTCGATGGAAGTCTTAAATATAATAAAAACAAAAAATGCACCTTGGTAATTATTGATTCAAACACTTTGAAATTTACAGGTCGAATAATTAAACTGACTCAGAATTTTTCTCCCTACATAAATAATCAATATTCGCAAAAGAGAAAAATTAAAAAAAAAAGAAGAAGAAATTTCAAATTAGAAACTAAAAGTATACATTGAAGATTTTCGTTCAGGCTGGGACTCGAACCGAGGGCCACTCGCTTGGAAGCCTAACACTCTAGCCATTAGTCTATGGGAGCTCTGTCGGTGGGAGTTTTAAATATAATAAAAACAAAAAATGCACCTTGGTAATTCTTTATTTAAACACTTTGAAATCTTCGTGTCGAAAAATTAAACTGACTCAGAATTTTCTTCCCTACATAAATAATCAATAATTGCAAAGGAAAGAAATTGAAAAAAAAAAGAATTTTCAAATTAGAAAAGAAATATATACATTGAAGATATTCGCTCCGGCTGGGACTCGAACCCAGGCCACTCGCTTGGAAGACCAGCGGTCTAGCCATTAGGCTATCGGAGTTCCGTCGAGCGGAGTCTTCCTGCCTGACTGATACTGCCTGACTGACAGACTGACTCACTGACTGACTGATACTGACTGACTGACTCACTGACTGACCGAGACTGACTGACTAACTGCCTGACTGACTGAGACTGGACTGACTGACTGACTGAGACTGACTGACTGACTGCTTGACTCTCTGACTGGCTATTTCACTGACTGACTGAATGACTAAATGACTGACTGACACTGACTGACTGACTGCTTGACTACCTGACTGACTGCTTGACTGACTAACTGACTGGACAGGACTGACCGACTGACTGACTGACAGACTGACTGAATAAGGATGACTGACAGACTGACTGAATAAGGCTGACTGACTGACTGACTGACAGACTGACTGAATAAGGCTGACCGACTGACTGACTGCCTGACTGACTGACTGACTGAATGACTGACTGACTGACTGACCGAGACTGACTGACTGACTGACTGAGACTGGACTGGACTGACTGACTGACTGACTGACTGAGACTGACTGACTGCTTTAGTGACTAACTGACTGCACAGGACTGACCGACTGACTGACTGACTGACTGCCTGACTGACTGACTGACTGAATGACTGACTGACTGAGACTAAATGACTGACTGCTTGACTGACTGGCTGAAGGACTAACTGACTGACTGAGTGACTGACTGACTGGACTGACTGACTGAGACTGAATGACTGAGTGCTTGACTGATTGACTGTCAGACTGACTGACTGACTTCGCAAAAGGGAAAAATAAAAAAAAAAGAATTATAAAATTAGAAAAAAATATTTGCATTTAAGATTTCCTTTCCGGCTGGGATTTGAACCCAGGGCGACACTCATGGAAGCCCAACGCTCTCGCCAATATACTATCGGATCTCTGTTGATCGGTGTCTTAATTATAATAAAAACAAAAAATGCACCTTAGTAATTATTGATCTAAAATCTTTGAAATCTAAAGGTCGAATGATTAAACTGACTCAGAATTTTCTTCCGTACATAAATAATCCATATTTGCAAAAGAAAGAAATTGAAGAAAAAAGAATCTTCAAATTAGAAGAGAAATATATACATGGAAGATTTTCGTTCCGGCCGGGACTCGAACCCAGTACCACGCGCTTGGGACCCAACGGTCTAGCCATTAGGCTATCGGAGCTCTGTCGATGGAAGTCTTAAATATAATAAAAACAAAAAATGCACCTTGGTAATTATTGATTCAAACACTTTGAAATTTACAGGTCGAATAATTAAACTGACTCAGAATTTTTCTCCCTACATAAATAATCAATATTCGCAAAAGAGAAAAATTAAAAAAAAAGAAGAAGAAATTTCAAATTAGAAACTAAAAGTATACATTGAAGATTTTCGTTCAGGCTGGGACTCGAACCCAGGGCCACTCGCTTGGAAGCCTAACACTCTAGCCATTAGTCTATGGGAGCTCTGTCGGTGGGAGTTTTAAATATAATAAAAACAAAAAATGCACCTTGGTAATTGTTTATTTAAACACTTTGAAATCTTCGTGTCGAAAAATTAAACTGACACAGAATTTTCTTCCCTACATAAATAATCAATAATTGCAAAGGAAAGAAATTGAAAAAAAAAAGAATTTTCAAATTAGAAAAGAAATATATACATTGAAGATATTCGCTCCGGCTGGGACTCGAACCCAGGCCACTCGCTTGGAAGACCAGCGGTCTAGCCATTAGGCTATCGGAGTTCTGTCGAGCGGAGTCTTACTGCCTGACTGATACTGCCTGACTGACAGACTGACTCACTGACTGACTGATACTGACTGACTGACTCACTGACTGACCGAGACTGACTGACTAACTGCCTGACTGACTGAGACTGGACTGACTGACTGACTGACTGACTGACTGACTAACTGACTGACTGAGACTGACTGACTGACTGCTTGACTCTCTGACCGGCTATTTCACTGACTGACTGAATGACTAAATGACTGACTGACACTGACTGACTGACTGCTTGACTACCTGACTGACTGCTTGACTGACTAACTGACTGGACAGGACTGACCGACTGACTGACTGACAGACTGACTGAATAAGGATGACTGACAGACTGACTGAATAAGGCTGACTGACTGACTGACTGACAGACTGACTGAATAAGGCTGACCGACTGACTGACTGCCTGACTGACTGACTGACTGAATGACTGACTGACTGACTGACCGAGACTGACTGACTGACTGACTGAGACTGGACTGGACTGACTGACTGACTGACTGACTGAGACTGACTGACTGCTTTAGTGACTGACTGACTGCACAGGACTGACCGACTGACTGACTGACTGACTGCCTGACTGACTGACTGACTGAATGACTGACTGACTGAGACTAAATGACTGACTGCTTGACTGACTGGCTGAAGGACTAACTGACTGACTGAGTGACTGACTGACTGGACTGAATGACTGAGTGCTTGACTGATTGACTGTCAGACTGACTGACTGACTTCGCAAAAGGGAAAAATAAAAAAAAAAGAATTATAAAATTAGAAAAAAATGTTTGCATTTAAGATTTCCATTCCGGCTGGGATTTGAACCCAGGGCGACACTCATGGAAGCCCAACGCTCTCGCCAATATACTATCGGATCTCTGTTGATCGGTGTCTTAATTATAATAAAAACAAAAAATGCACCTTAGTAATTATTGATCTAAAATCTTTGAAATCTAAATGTCGAATGATTAAACTGACTCAGAATTTTCTTCCGTACATAAATAATCCATATTTGCAAAAGAAAGAAATTGAAAAAAAAAAGAATTTTCAAATTAGAAAAGAAATATATACATTGAAGATATTCGCTCCGGCTGGGACTCGAACCCAGGCCACTCGCTTGGAAGACCAGCGGTCTAGCCATTAGGCTATCGGAGTTCTGTCGAGCGGAGTCTTACTGCCTGACTGATACTGCCTGACTGACAGACTGACTCACTGACTGACTGATACTGACTGACTGACTCACTGACTGACCGAGACTGACTGACTAACTGCCTGACTGACTGAGACTGGACTGACTGACTGACTGACTGACTGACTGAGTAACTGACTGACTGAGACTGACTGACTGACTGCTTGACTCTCTGACTGGCTATTTCACTGACTGACTGAATGACTAAATGACTGACTGACACTGACTGACTGACTGCTTGACTACCTGACTGACTGCTTGACTGACTAACTGACTGGACAGGACTGACCGACTGACTGACTGACAGACTGACTGAATAAGGATGACTGACAGACTGACTGAATAAGGCTGACTGACTGACTGAATAAGGCTGACCGACTGACTGACTGCCTGACTGACTGACTGACTGAATGAGTGACTGACTGACTGACCGAGACTGACTGACTGACTGACTGAGACTGGACTGGACTGACTGACTGACTGACTGACTGAGACTGACTGACTGCTTTAGTGACTAACTGACTGCACTGGACTGACCGACTGACTGACTGACTGCCTGACTGCCTGACTGACTGAATGACTGACTGACTGAGACTAAATGACTGACTGCTTGACTGACTGGCTGAAGGACTAACTGACTGACTGAGTGACTGACTGACTGGACTGACTGACTGAGACTGAATGACTGAGTGCTTGACTGATTGACTGTCAGACTGACTGACTGACTTCGCAAAAGGGAAAAATAAAAAAAAAAGAATTATAAAATTAGAAAAAAATATTTGCATTTAAGATTTCCTTTCCGGCTGGGATTTGAACCCAGGGCGACACTCATGGAAGCCCAACGCTCTCGCCAATATACTATCGGATCTCTGTTGATCGGTGTCTTAATTATAATAAAAACAAAAAATGCACCTTAGTAATTATTGATCTAAAATCTTTGAAATCTAAAGGTCGAATGATTAAACTGACTCAGAATTTCCTTCCGTACATAAATAATCCATATTTGCAAAAGAAAGAAATTGAAAAAAAAAAGAATCTTCAAATTAGAAGAGAAATATATACATGGATGATTTTCGTTCCGGCCGGGACTCGAACCCAGTACCACGCGCTTGGAACCCAACGGTCTAGCCATTAGGCTATCGGAGCTCTGTCGATGGAAGTCTTAAATATAATAAAAACAAAAAATGCACCTTGGTAATTATTGATTCAAACACTTTGAAATTTACAGGTCGAATAATTAAACTGACTCAGAATTTTTCTCCCTACATAAATAATCAATATTCGCAAAAGAGAAAAATTAAAAAAAAAGAAGAAGAAATTTCAAATTAGAAACTAAAAGTATACATTGAAGATTTTCGTTCAGGCTGGGACTCGAACCCAGGGCCACTCGCTTGGAAGCCTAACACTCTAGCCATTAGTCTATGGGAGCTCTGTCGGTGGGAGTTTTAAATATAATAAAAACAAAAAATGCACCTTGGTAATTGTTTATTTAAACACTTTGAAATCTTCGTGTCGAAAAATTAAACTGACTCAGAATTTTCTTCCCTACATAAAAAATCAATAATTGCAAAGGAAAGAAATTAAAAAAAAAGAATTTTCAAATTAGAAAAGAAATATATACATTGAAGATATTCGCTCCGGCTGGGACTCGAACCCCGGCCACTCGCTTGGAAGACCAGCGGTCTAGCCATTAGGCTATCGGAGTTCTGTCGAGCGGAGTCTTACTGCCTGACTGATACTGCCTGACTGACAGACTGACTCACTGACTGACTGATACTGACTGACTGACTCACTGACTGACCGAGACTGACTGACTAACTGCCTGACTGACTGAGACTGGACTGACTGACTGACTGACTGACTGACTGACTAACTGACTGACTGAGACTGACTGAATGACTGCTTGACTCTCTGACTGGCTATTTCACTGACTGACTGAATGACTAAATGACTGACTGACACTGACTGACTGACTGCTTGACTACCTGACTGACTGCTTGACTGACTAACTGACTGGACAGGACTGACCGACTGACTGACTGACAGACTGACTGAATAAGGATGACTGACAGACTGACTGAATAAGGCTGACTGACTGACTGACAGACTGACTGAATAAGGCTGACCGACTGACAGACTGACTGAATAAGGCTGACCGACTGACTGACTGCCTGACTGACTGACTGACTGAATGACTGACTGACTGACTGACCGAGACTGACTGACTGACTGACTGACTGAGACTGGACTGGACTGACTGACTGACTGACTGACTGAGACTGACTGACTGCTTTAGTGACTAACTGACTGCACAGGACTGACCGACTGACTGACTGACTGACTGCCTGACTGTCTGACTGACTGAATGACTGACTGACTGAGACTAAATGACTGACTGCTTGACTGACTGGCTGAAGGACTAACTGACTGACTGAGTGACTGACTGACTGGACTGACTGACTGAGACTGAATGACTGAGTGCTTGACTGATTGACTGTCAGACTGACTGACTGACTTCGCAAAAGGGAAAAATAAAAAAAAAGAATTATAAAATTAGAAAAAAATATTTGCATTTAAGATTTCCTTTCCGGCTGGGATTTGAACCGAGGGCGACACTCATGGAAGCCCAACGCTCTCGCCAATATACTATCAGATCTCTGTTGATCGGTGTCTTAATTATAATAAAAACAAAAAATGCACCTTAGTAATTATTGATCTAAAATCTTTGAAATCTAAAGGTCGAATGATTAAACTGACTCAGAATTTTCTTCCGTACATAAATAATCCATATTTGCAAAAGAAAGAAATTGAAAAAAAAAAGAATCTTCAAATTAGAAGAGAAATATATACATAGAAGATTTTCGTTCCGGCCGGGACTCGAACCCAGTACCACGCGTTTGGAACCCAACGGTCTAGCCATTAGGCTATCGAAGCTCTGTCGATGGAAGTCTTAAATATAATAAAAACAAAAAATGCACCTTGGTAATTATTGATTCAAACACTTTGAAATTTACAGGTCGAATAATTAAACTGACTCAGAATTTTTCTCCCTACATAAATAATCAATATTCGCAAAAGAGAAAAATTAAAAAAAAAAGAAGAAGAAATTTCAAATTAGAAACTAAAAGTATACATTGAAGATTTTCGTTCAGGCTGGGACTCGAACCCAGGGCCACTCGCTTGGAAGCCTAACACTCTAGCCATTAGTCTATGGGAGCTCTGTCGGTGGGAGTTTTAAATATAATAAAAACAAAAAATGCACCTTGGTAATTGTTTATTTAAACACTTTGAAATCTTCGTGTCGAAAAATTAAACTGACTCAGAATTTTCTTCCCTACATAAATAATCAATAATTGCAAAGGAAAGAAATTGAAAAAAAAAAGAATTTTCAAATTAGAAAAGAAATATATACATTGAAGATATTCGCTCCGGCTGGGACTCGAACCCAGGCCACTCGCTTGGAAGACCAGCGGTCTAGCCATTAGGCTATCGGAGTTCTGTCGAGCGGAGTCTTACTGCCTGACTGATACTGCCTGACTGACAGACTGACTCACTGACTGACTGATACTGACTGACTGACTCACTGACTGACCGAGACTGACTGACTAACTGCCTGACTGACTGAGACTGGACTGACTGACTGACTGACTGACTGACTGACTAACTGACTGACTGAGACTGACTGACTGACTGCTTGACTCTCTGACTGGCTATTTCACTGACTGACTGAATGACTAAATGACTGACTGACACTGACTGACTGACTGCTTGACTACCTGACTGACTAACTGACTGGACAGGACTGACCGACTGACTGACTGACAGACTGACTGAATAAGGATGACTGACAGACTGACTGAATAAGGCTGACTGACTGACTGACTGACAGACTGACTGAATAAGGCTGACCGACTGACTAACTGCCTGACTGACTGAGACTGGACTGGACTGACTGACTGACTGACTGACTGAGACTAACTGACTGCTTTAGTGACTAACTGACTGCACAGGACTGACCGACTGACTGACTGACTGACTGCCTGACTGACTGACTGACTGAATGACTGACTGACTGAGACTAAATGACTGACTGCTT
Organism: Uloborus diversus; assembly: GCF_026930045.1. Taxonomy (NCBI): domain Eukaryota; kingdom Metazoa; phylum Arthropoda; class Arachnida; order Araneae; family Uloboridae; genus Uloborus; species Uloborus diversus. The sequence goes on along the minus strand of NW_026558350.1, from coordinate 137,734 downwards.
GACTGACTGGCTGAAGGACTAACTGACTGACTGACTGAGACTGAATGACTGAGTGCTTGACTGATTGACTGTCAGACTGACTGACTGACTTCGCAAAAGGGAAAAATAAAAAAAAAAGAATTATAAAATTAGAAAAAAATATTTGCATTTAAGATTTCCTTTCCGGCCGGGACTCGAACCCCGTACCACGCGCTAGGAACCCAACGGTCTAGCCATTAGGCTATCGGAGCTCTGTCGATGGAAGTCTTAAATATAATAAAAACAAAAAATGCACCTTGGTAATTATTGATTCAAACACTTTGAAATTTACAGGTCGAATAATTAAACTGACTCAGAATTTTTCTCCCTACATAAATAATCAATATTCGCAAAAGAGAAAAATTTAAAAAAAAAAGAAGAAGAAATTTCAAATTAGAAACTAAAAGTATGCATTGAAGATTTTCGTTCAGGCTGGGACTCGAACCCAGGGCCACTCGCTTGGAAGCCTAACACTCTAGCCATTAGTCTATGGGAGCTCTGTCGGTGGGAGTTTTAAATATAATAAAAACAAAAAATGCACCTTGGTAATTGTTTATTTAAACACTTTGAAATCTTCGTGTCGAAAAATCAAACTGACTCAGAATTTTCTTCCCTACATAAATAATCAATAATTGCAAAGGAAAGAAATTGAAAAAAAAAAGAATTTTCAAATTAGAAAAGAAATATATACATTGAAGATATTCGCTCCGGCTGGGACTCGAACCCAGGCCACTCGCTTGGAAGACCAGCGGTCTAGCCATTAGGCTATCGGAGTTCTGTCGAGCGGAGTCTTACTGCCTGACTGATACTGCCTGACTGACAGACTGACTCACTGACTGACTGACTGACTGACTGACTAACTGACTGACTGAGACTGACTGACTGACTGCTTGACTCTCTGACTGGCTGAATGACTAAATGACTGACTGACACTGACTGACTGACTGCTTGACTACCTGACTGACTGCTTGACTGACTAACTGACTGGACAGGACTGACCGACTGACTGACTGACAGACTGACTGAATAAGGATGACTGACAGACTGACTGAATAAGGCTGACTGACTGACTGACTGACAGACTGACTGAATAAGGCTGACCGACTGACTGACTGCCTGACTGACTGACTGACTGAATGACTGACCGAGACTGACTGACTGACTGAGACTGGACTGGACTGACTGACTGACTGACTGACTGAGACTGACTGACTGCTTTAGTGACTAACTGACTGCACAGGACTGACCGACTGACTGACTGACTGCCTGACTGACTGACTGACTGAATGACTGACTGACTGAGACTAAATGACTGACTGCTTGACTGACTGGCTGAAGGACTAACTGACTGACTGAGTGACTGACTGACTGGACTGACTGACTGAGACTGAATGACTGAGTGCTTGACTGATTGACTGTCAGACTGACTGACTGACTTCGCAAAAGGGAAAAATAAAAAAAAAAGAATTATAAAATTAGAAAAAAATATTTGCATTTAAGATTTCCTTTCCGGCTGGGATTTGAACCCAGGGCGACACTCATGGAAGCCCAACGCTCTCGCCAATATACTATCGGATCTCTGTTGATCGGTGTCTTAATTATAATAAAAACAAAAAATGCACCTTAGTAATTATTGATCTAAAATCTTTGAAATCTAAAGGTCGAATGATTAAACTGACTCAGAATTTTCTTCCGTACATAAATAATCCATATTTGCAAAAGAAAGAAATTGAAAAAAAAAAAGAATCTTCAAATTAGAAGAGAAATATACACATGGAAGATTTTCGTTCCGGCCGGGACTCGAACCCAGTACCACGCGCTTGGAACCCAACGGTCTAGCCATTAGGCTATCGGAGCTCTGTCGATGGAAGTCTTAAATATAATAAAAACAAAAAATGCACCTTGGTAATTATTGATTCAAACACTTTGAAATTTACAGGTCGAATAATTAAACTGACTCAGAATTTTTCTCCCTACATAAATAATCAATATTCGCAAAAGAGAAAAATTAAAAAAAAAAAGAAGAAGAAATTTCAAATTAGAAACTAAAAGTATACATTGAAGATTTTCGTTCAGGCTGGGACTCGAACCCAGGGCCACTCGCTTGGAAGCCTAACACTCTAGCCATTAGTCTATGGGAGCTCTGTCGGTGGGAGTTTTAAATATAATAAAAACAAAAAATGCACCTTGGTAATTGTTTATTTAAACACTTTGAAATCTTCGTGTCGAAAAATTAAACTGACTCAGAATTTTCTTCCCTACATAAATAATCAATAATTGCAAAGGAAAGAAATTGAAAAAAAAAAGAATTTTCAAATTAGAAAAGAAATATATACATTGAAGATATTCGCTCCGGCTGGGACTCGAACCCAGGCCACTCGCTTGGAAGACCAGCGGTCTAGCCATTAGGCTATCGGAGTTCTATCGAGCGGAGTCTTACTGCCTGACTGATACTGCCTGACTGACAGACTGACTCACTGACTGACTGATACTGACTGACTGACTCACTGACTGACCGAGACTGACTGACTAACTGCCTGACTGACTGAGACTGGACTGACTGACTGACTGACTGACTGACTAACTGACTGACTGAGACTGACTGACTGACTGCTTGACTCTCTGACTGGCTGAATGACTAAATGACTGACTGACACTGACTGACTGACTGCTTGACTACCTGACTGACTGCTTGACTGACTAACTGACTGGACAGGACTGACCGACTGACTGACTGACAGACTGACTGAATAAGGATGACTGACAGACTGACTGAATAAGGCTGACTGACTGACTGACTGACAGACTGACTGAATAAGGCTGACCGACTGACTGACTGCCTGACTGACTGACTGACTGAATGACTGACCGAGACTGACTGACTGACTGAGACTGGACTGGACTGACTGACTGACTGACTGACTGAGACTGACTGACTGCTTTAGTGACTAACTGACTGCACAGGACTGACCGACTGACTGACTGACTGACTGCCTGACTGACTGACTGACTGAATGACTGACTGACTGAGACTAAATGACTGACTGCTTGACTGACTGGCTGAAGGACTAACTGACTGACTGAGTGACTGACTGAGACTGAATGACTGAGTGCTTGACTGATTGACTGTCAGACTGACTGACTGACTTCGCAAAAGGGAAAAATAAAAAAAAAAGAATTATAAAATTAGAAAAAAATATTTGCATTTAAGATTTCCTTTCCGGCTGGGATTTGAACCCAGGGCGACACTCATGGAAGCCCAACGCTCTTGCCAATATACTATCGGATCTCTGCTGATCGGTGTCTTAATTATAATAAAAACAAAAAATGCACCTTAGTAATTATTGATCTAAAATCTTTGAAATCTAAAGGTCGAATGATTAAACTGACTCAGAATTTTCTTCCGTACATAAATAATCCATATTTGCAAAAGAAAGAAATTGAAAAAAAAAAAGAATCTTCAAATTAGAAGAGAAATATACACATGGAAGATTTTCGTTCCGGCCGGGACTCGAACCCAGTACCACGCGCTTGGAACCCAACGGTCTAGCCATTAGGCTATCGAAGCTCTGTCGATGGAAGTCTTAAATATAATAAAAACAAAAAATGCACCTTGGTAATTATTGATTCAAACACTTTGAAATTTACAGGTCGAATAATTAAACTGACTCAGAATTTTTCTCCCTACATAAATAATCAATATTCGCAAAAGAGAAAAATTAAAAAAAAAAGAAGAAGAAATTTCAAATTAGAAACTAAAAGTATACATTGAAGATTTTCGTTCAGGCTGGGACTCGAACCCAGGGCCACTCGCTTGGAAGCCTAACACTCTAGCCATTAGTCTATGGGAGCTCTGTCGGTGGGAGTTTTAAATATAATAAAAACAAAAAATGCACCTTGGTAATTGTTTATTTAAACACTTTGAAATCTTCGTGTCGAAAAATTAAACTGACTCAGAATTTTCTTCCCTACATAAATAATCAATAATTGCAAAGGAAAGAAATTGAAAAAAAAAAGAATTTTCAAATTAGAAAAGAAATATATACATTGAAGATATTCGCTCCGGCTGGGACTCGAACCCAGGCCACTCGCTTGGAAGACCAGCGGTCTAGCCATTAGGCTATCGGAGTTCTGTCGAGCGGAGTCTTACTGCCTGACTGATACTGCCTGACTGACAGACTGACTCACTGACTGACTGATACTGACTGACTGACTAACTGCCTGACTGACTGAGACTGGACTGACTGACTGACTGACTGACTGACTGACTAACTGACTGACTGAGACTGACTGACTGACTGCTTGACTCTCTGACTGGCTATTTCACTGACTGACTGAATGACTAAATGACTGACTGACACTGACTGACTGACTGCTTGACTACCTGACTGACTGCTTGACTGACTAACTGACTGGACAGGACTGACCGACTGACTGACTGACAGACTGACTGAATAAGGATGACTGACAGACTGACTGAATAAGGCTGACTGACTGACTGACTGACAGACTGACTGAATAAGGCTGACCGACTGACTGACTGCCTGACTGACTGACTGACTGAATGACTGACTGACTGACTGACCGAGACTGACTGACTGACTGACTGAGACTGGACTGGACTGACTGACTGACTGACTGACTGAGACTGACTGACTGCTTTAGTGACTAACTGACTGCACAGGACTGACCGACTGACTGAGTGACTGACTGCCTGACTGACTGACTGACTGAATGACTGACTGACTGAGACTAAATGACTGACTGCTTGACTGACTGGCTGAAGGACTAACTGACTGACTGAGTGACTGACTGACTGGACTGACTGACTGAGACTAAATGACTGACTGCTTGACTGACTGGCTGAAGGACTAACTGACTGACTTCGCAAAAGGGAAAAATAAAAAAAAAAGAATTATAAAATTAGAAAAAAATATTTGCATTTAAGATTTCCTTTCCGGCTGGGATTTGAACCCAGGGCGACACTCATGGAAGCCCAACGCTCTCGCCAATATACTATCGGATCTCTGTTGATCGGTGTCTTAATTATAATAAAAACAAAAATGCACCTTAGTAATTATTGATCTAAAATCTTTGAAATCTAAAGGTCGAATGATTAAACTGACTCAGAATTTCCTTCCGTACATAAATAATCCATATTTGCAAAAGAAAGAAATTGAAAAAAAAAAGAATCTTCAAATTAGAAGAGAAATATATACATGGAAGATTTTCGTTCCGGCCGGGACTCGAACCCAGTACCACGCGCTTGGAACCCAACGGTCTAGCCATTAGGCTATCGGAGCTCTGTCGATGGAAGTCTTAAATATAATAAAAACAAAAAATGCACCTTGGTAATTATTGATTCAAACACTTTGAAATTTACAGGTCGAATAATTAAACTGACTCAGAATTTTTCTCCCTACATAAATAATCAATATTCGCAAAAGAGAAAAATTAAAAAAAAAAGAAGAAGAAATTTCAAATTAGAAACTAAAAGTATACATTGAAGATTTTCGTTCAGGCTGGGACTCGAACCCAGGGCCACTCGCTTGGAAGCCTAACACTCTAGCCATTAGTCTATGGGAGCTCTGTCGGTGGGAGTTTTAAATATAATAAAAACAAAAAATGCACCTTGGTAATTGTTTATTTAAACACTTTGAAATCTTCGTGTCGAAAAATTAAACTGACTCAGAATTTTCTTCCCTACATAAATAATCAATAATTGCAAAGGAAAGAAATTAAAAAAAAAAGAATTTTCAAATTAGAAAAGAAATATATACATTGAAGATATTCGCTCCGGCTGGGACTCGAACCCCGGCCACTCGCTTGGAAGACCAGCGGTCTAGCCATTAGGCTATCGGAGTTCTGTCGAGCGGAGTCTTACTGCCTGACTGATACTGCCTGACTGACAGACTGACTCACTGACTGACTGATACTGACTGACTGACTCACTGACTGACCGAGACTGACTGACTAACTGCCTGACTGACTGAGACTGGACTGACTGACTGACTGACTGACTGACTGACTAACTGACTGACTGAGACTGACTGACTGACTGCTTGACTCTCTGACTGGCTATTTCACTGACTGACTGAATGACTAAATGACTGACTGACACTGACTGACTGACTGCTTGACTGACTAACTGACTGGACAGGACTGACCGACTGACTGACTGACAGACTGACTGAATAAGGATGACTGACAGACTGACTGAATAAGGCTGACTGACTGACTGACTGACAGACTGACTGAATAAGGCTGACCGACTGACAGACTGACTGAATAAGGCTGACCGACTGACAGACTGACTGAATAAGGCTGACCGACTGACTGACTGCCTGACTGACTGACTGACTGAATGACTGACTGACTGACTGACCGAGACTGACTGACTGACTGACTGACTGAGACTGGACTGGACTGACTGACTGACTGACTGACTGAGACTGACTGACTGCTTTAGTGACTAACTGACTGCACAGGACTGACCGACTGACTGACTGACTGACTGCCTGACTGACTGACTGACTGAATGACTGACTGACTGAGACTAAATGACTGACTGCTTGACTGACTGGCTGAAGGACTAACTGACTGACTGAGTGACTGACTGACTGGACTGACTGACTGAGACTGAATGACTGAGTGCTTGACTGATTGACTGTCAGACTGACTGACTGACTTCGCAAAAGGGAAAAATAAAAAAAAAGAATTATAAAATTAGAAAAAAATATTTGCATTTAAGATTTCCTTTCCGGCTGGGATTTGAACCGAGGGCGACACTCATGGAAGCCCAACGCTCTCGCCAATATACTATCAGATCTCTGTTGATCGGTGTCTTAATTATAATAAAAACAAAAAATGCACCTTAGTAATTATTGATCTAAAATCTTTGAAATCTAAAGGTCGAATGATTAAACTGACTCAGAATTTTCTTCCGTACATAAATAATCCATATTTGCAAAAGAAAGAAATTGAAAAAAAAAGAATCTTCAAATTAGAAGAGAAATATATACATAGAAGATTTTCGTTCCGGCCGGGACTCGAACCCAGTACCACGCGTTTGGAACCCAACGGTCTAGCCATTAGGCTATCGAAGCTCTGTCGATGGAAGTCTTAAATATAATAAAAACAAAAAATGCACCTTGGTAATTATTGATTCAAACACTTTGAAATTTACAGGTCGAATAATTAAACTGACTCAGAATTTTTCTCCCTACATAAATAATCAATATTCGCAAAAGAGAAAAATTAAAAAAAAAAGAAGAAGAAATTTCAAATTAGAAACTAAAAGTATACATTGAAGATTTTCGTTCAGGCTGGGACTCGAACCCAGGGCCACTCGCTTGGAAGCCTAACACTCTAGCCATTAGTCTATGGGAGCTCTGTCGGTGGGAGTTTTAAATATAATAAAAACAAAAAATGCACCTTGGTAATTGTTTATTTAAACACTTTGAAATCTTCGTGTCGAAAAATTAAACTGACTCAGAATTTTCTTCCCTACATAAATAATCAATAATTGCAAAGGAAAGAAATTGAAAAAAAAAAGAATTTTCAAATTAGAAAAGAAATATATACATTGAAGATATTCGCTCCGGCTGGGACTCGAACCCAGGCCACTCGCTTGGAAGACCAGCGGTCTAGCCATTAGGCTATCGGAGTTCTGTCGAGCGGAGTCTTACTGCCTGACTGATACTGCCTGACTGACAGACTGACTCACTGACTGACTGATACTGACTGACTGACTCACTGACTGACCCAGACTGACTGACTAACTGCCTGACTGACTGAGACTGGACTGACTGACTGACTGACTGACTGACTGACTAACTGACTGACTGAGACTGACTGACTGACTGCTTGACTCTCTGACTGGCTATTTCACTGACTGACTGAATGACTAAATGACTGACTGACACTGACTGACTGACTGTTTGACTACCTGACTGACTGCTTGACTGAATAACTGACTGGACAGGACTGACCGACTGACTGACTGACAGACTGACTGAATAAGGATGACTGACAGACTGACTGAATAAGGCTGACTGACTGACTGACTGACAGACTGACTGAATAAGGCTGACCGACTGACTGACTGACTGCCTGACTGACTGACTGAATGACTGACTGACTGACTGACCGAGACTGACTGACTGACTGACTGAGACTGGACTGGACTGACTGACTGACTGACTGACTGAGACTGACTGACTGCTTTAGTGACTAACTGACTGCACAGGACTGACCGACTGACTGACTGACTGACTGCCTGACTGACTGACTGACTGAATGACTGACTGACTGAGACTAAATGACTGACTGCTTGACTGACTGGCTGAAGGACTAACTGACTGACTGACACTGAATGACTGAGTGCTTGACTGATTGACTGTCAGACTGACTGACTGACTTCGCAAAAGGGAAAAATAAAAAAAAAAAGAATTATAAAATTAGAAAAAAATATTTGCATTTAAGATTTCCTTCCGGCTGGGATTCGAACCCAGGGCGACACTCATGGAAGCCCAACGCTCTCGCCAATATACTATCGGATCTCTGTTGATCGGTGTCTTAGTTATAATAAAAACAAAAAATGCACCTTAGTAATTATTGATCTAAAATCTTTGAAATCTAAAGGTCGAATGATTAAACTGACTCAGAATTTTCTTCCGTACATAAATAATCCATATTTGCAAAAGAAAGAAATTGAAAAAAAAAAAAAGAATCTTCAAATTAGAAGAGAAATATATACATGGAAGATTTTCGTTCCGGCCGGGACTCGAACCCAGTACCACGCGCTTGGAACCCAACGGTCTAGCCATTAGGCTATCGGAGCTCTGTCGATGGAAGTCTTAAATATAATAAAAACAAAAAATGCACCTTGGTAATTATTTATTCAAACACTTTGAAATTTACAGGTCGAATAATTAAACTGACTCAGAATTTTTCTCCCTACATAAATAATCAATATTCGCAAAAGAGAAAAATTAAAAAAAAAAAGAAGAAGAAATTTCAAATTAGAAACTAAAAGTATACATTGAAGATTTTCGTTCAGGCTGGGACTCGAACCCAAGGCCACTCGCTTGGAAGCCTAACACTCTAGCCATTAGTCTATGGGAGCTCTGTCGGTGGGAGTTTTAAATATAATAAAAACAAAAAATGCACCTTGGTAATTGTTTATTTAAACACTTTGAAATCTTCGTGTCGAAAAATTAAACTGACTCAGAATTTTCTTCCCTACATAAATAATCAATAATTGCAAAGGAAAGAAATTGAAAAAAAAAAGAATTTTCAAATTAGAAAAGAAATATATACATTGAAGATATTCGCTCCGGCTGGGACTCGAACCCAGGCCACTCGCTTGGAAGACCAGCGGTCTAGCCATTAGGCTATCGGAGTTCTGTCGAGCGGAGTCTTACTGCCTGACTGATACTGCCTGACTGACAGACTGACTCACTGACTGACTGATACTGACTGACTGACTCACTGACTGACCGAGACTGACTGACTAACTGCCTGACTGACTGAGACTGGACTGACTGACTGACTGACTGACTGACTGAGACTGACTGACTGACTGCTTGACTCTCTGACTGGCTATTTCACTGACTGACTGAATGACTAAATGACTGACTGACACTGACTGACTGACTGCTTGACTACCTGACTGACTGCTTGACTGACTAACTGACTGGACAGGACTGACCGACTGACTGACTGACTGAATAAGGATGACTGACAGACTGACTGAATAAGGCTGACTGACTGACTGACTGACAGACTGACTGAATAAGGCTGACCGACTGACTGACTGCCTGACTGACTGACTGACTGAATGACTGACTGACTGACTGACTGACTGACTGACTGAGACTGACTGACTGCTTTAGTGACTAACTGACTGCACAGGACTGACCGACTGACTGACTGACTGACTGACTGCCTGACTGACTGACTGACTGAATGACTGACTGACTGAGACTAAATGACTGACTGCTTGACTGACTGGCTGAAGGACTAACTGACTGACTGAGTGACTGACTGACTGGACTGACTGACTGAGACTGAATGACTGAGTGCTTGACTGATTGACTGTCAGACTGACTGACTGACTTCGCAAAAGGGAAAAATAAAAAAAAAAGAATTATAAAATTAGAAAAAAATATTTGCATTTAAGATTTCCTTTCCGGCCGGGACTCGAACCCTGTACCACGCGCTAGGAACCCAACGGTCTAGCCATTAGGCTATCGGAGCTCTGTCGATGGAAGTCTTAAATATAATAAAAACAAAAAATGCACCTTGGTAATTATTGATTCAAACACTTTGAAATTTACAGGTCGAATAATTAAACTGACTCAGAATTTTTCTCCCTACATAAATAATCAATATTCGCAAAAGAGAAAAATTAAAAAAAAAGAAGAAGAAATTTCAAATTAGAAACTAAAAGTATACATTGAAGATTTTCGTTCAGGCTGGGACTCGAACCCAGGGCCACTCGCTTGGAAGCCTAACACTCTAGCCATTAGTCTATGGGAGCTCTATCGGTGGGAGTTTTAAATATAATAAAAACAAAAAATGCACCTTGGTAATTGTTTATTTAAACACTTTGAAATCTTCGTGTCGAAAAATTAAACTGACTCAGAATTTTCTTCCCTACATAAATAATCAATAATTGCAAAGGAAAGAAATTGAAAAAAAAAAGAATTTTCAAATTAGAAAAGAAATATATACATTGAAGATATTCGCTCCGGCTGGGACTCGAACCCAGGCCACTCGCTTGGAAGACCAGCGGTCTAGCCATTAGGTTATCGGAGTTCTGTCGAGCGGAGTCTTACTGCCTGACTGATACTGCCTGACTGACAGACTGACTCACTGACTGACTGATACTGACTGACTGACTCACTGACTGACCGAGACTGACTGACTAACTGCCTGACTGACTGAGACTGGACAGACTGACTGACTGACTGACTGACTGACTAACTGACTGACTGAGACTGACTGACTGACTGCTTGACTCTCTGACTGGCTATTTCACTGACTGACTGAATGACTAAATGACTGACTGACACTGACTGACTGACTGCTTGACTACCTGACTGACTGCTTGACTGACTAACTGACTGGACAGGACTGACCGACTGACTGACTGACAGACTGACTGAATAAGGATGACTGACTGACAGACTGGCTGAATAAGGCTGACCGACTGACTGACTGACTGACTGACTGACTGACCGATGACTGACTGACTGACTGACCGAGACTGACTGACTGACTGACTGAGACTGGACTGGACTGACTGACTGACTGACTGAGACTGGACTGGACTGACTGACTGACTGACTGACTGAGACATACTGACTGCTTTAGTGACTAACTGACTGCACAGGACTGACCGACTGACTGACTGACTGACTGCCTGACTGACTGACTGACTGAATGACCGACTGACTGAGACTAAATGACTGACTGCTTGACTGACTGGCTGAAGGACTAACTGACTGACTGAATGACTGACTGACTGAGACTAAATGACTGACTGCTTGACTGACTGGCTGAAGGACTAACTGACTGACTGAGTGACTGACTGACTGGACTGACTGACTGAGACTGAATGACTGAGTGCTCTACTGATTGACTGTCAGACTGACTGACTGACTTCGCAAAAGGGAAAAATAAAAAAAAAAAGAATTATAAAATTAGAAAAAAATATTTGCATTTAAGATTTCATTTCCGGCCGGGACTCGAACCCAGTACCACGCGCTAGGAACCCAACGGTCTAGCCATTAGGCTATCGGAGCTCTGTCGATGGAAGTCTTAAATATAATAAAAACAAAAAATGCACCTTGGTAATTATTGATTCAAACACTTTGAAATTTACAGGTCGAATAATTAAACTGACTCAGAATTTTTCTCCCTACATAAATAATCAATATTCGCAAAAGAGAAAAATTAAAAAAAAAGAGGAAGAAATTTCAAATTAGAAACTAAAAGTATACATTGAAGATTTTCGTTCAGGCTGGGACTCGAACCCAGGCCACTCGCTTGGAAGACCAGCGGTCTAGCCATTAGGCTATCGGAGTTCTGTCGAGCGGAGTCTTACTGCCTGACTGATACTGCCTGACTGACAGACTGACTCACTGACTGACTGATACTGGCTGACTGACTCATTGACTGACCGAGACTGACTGACTAACTGCCTGACTGACTGTGACTGGACTGACTGACTGACTGACTGACTGACTGACTAACTGACTGACTGAGACTGACTGACTGACTGCTTGACTCTCTGACTGGCTATTTCACTGACTGACTGAATGACTAAATGACTGACTGACACTGACTGACTGACTGCTTGACTACCTGACTGACTGCTTGACTGACTAACTGACTGGACAGGACTGACCGACTGACTGACTGACAGACTGACTGAATAAGGATGACTGACAGACTGACTGAATAAGTCTGACTGACTGACTGACTGACAGACTGACTGAATAAGGCTGACCGACTGCCTGACTGCCTGACTGACTGACTGACTGAATGACTGACTGACTGACTGACCGAGACTGACTGACTGAGACTGGACTGGACTGACTGACTGACTGACTGAGACTGACTGACTGCTTTAGTGACTAACTGACTGCACAGGACTGACCGACTGACTGACTGACTGCCTGACTGCCTGACTGACTGAATGACTGACTGACTGAGACTAAATGACTGACTGCTTGACTGACTGGCTGAAGGACTAACTGACTGACTGAGTGACTGACTGACTGGACTGACTGACTGAGACTGAATGACTGAGTGCTTGACTGATTGACTGTCAGACTGACTGACTGACTTCGCAAAAGGGAAAAATAAAAAAAAAAGAATTATAAAATTAGAAAAAAATATTTGCATTTAAGATTTCTTTTCCGGCTGGGATTTGAACCCAGGGCGACACTCATCTAATCCCAACGCTCTCGCCAATATACTATCGGATCTCTGTTGATCGGTGTCTTAATTATAATAAAAACAAAAAATGCACCTTGGTAATTATTGATTCAAACACTTTGAAATTTACAGGTCGAATAATTAAACTGACTCAGAATTTTTCTCCCTACATAAATAATCAATATTCGCAAAAGAGAAAAATTAAAAAAAAAAGAAGAAGAAATTTCAAATTAGAAACTAAAAGTATACATTGAAGATTTTCGTTCAGGCTGGGACTCGAACCCAGGGCCACTCGCTTGGAAGCCTAACACTCTAGCCATTAGTCTATGGGAGCTCTGTCGGTGGGAGTTTTAAATATAATAAAAACAAAAAATGCACCTTGGTATTTGTTTATTTAAACACTTTGAAATCTTCGTGTCGAAAAATTAAACTGACTCAGAATTTTCTTCCCTACATAAATAATCAATCATTGCAAAGGAAAGAAATTGAAAAAAAAAAAGAATTTTCAAATTAGAAAAGAAATATATACATTGAAGATATTCGCTCCGGCTGGGACTCGAACCCAGGCCACTCGCTTGGAAGACCAGCGGTCTAGCCATTAGGCTATCGGAGTTCTGTCGAGCGGAGTCTTACTGCCTGACTGATACTGCCTGACTGACAGACTGACTCACTGACTGACTGATACTGACTGACTGACTCACTGACTGACCGAGACTGACTGACTAACTGCCTGACTGACTGAGACTGGACTGACTGACTGACTGACTGACTGACTGACTAACTGACTGACTGAGACTGACTGACTGACTGCTTGACTCTCTGACTGGCTATTTCACTGACTGACTGAATGACTAAATGACTGACTGACACTGACTGACTGACTGCTTGACTACCTGACTGACTGCTTGACTGACTAACTGACTGGACAGGACTGACCGACTGACTGACTGACAGACTGACTGAATAAGGATGACTGACAGACTGACTGAATAAGGCTGACTGACTGACTGACTGACAGACTGACTGAATAAGGCTGACCGACTGACTGACTGCCTGACTGACTGACTGACTGAATGACTGACTGACTGACCGAGACTGACTGACTGACTGACTGAGACTGGACTGGACTGACTGACTGACTGACTGACTGACTGAGACTGACTGACTGCTTTAGTGACTAACTGACTGCACAGGACTGACCGACTGACTGACTGACTGACTGCCTGACTGACTGACTGACTGAATGACTGACTGACTGAGACTAAATGACTGACTGCTTGACTGACTGGCTGAAGGACTAACTGACTGACTGAGTGACTGACTGACTGGACTGTTTGACTGAGACTGAATGACTGAGTGCTTGACTGATTGACTGTCAGACTGACTGACTGACTTCGCAAAAGGGAAAAATAAAAAAAAAATAATTATAAAATTAGAAAAAAATATTTGCATTTAAGATTTCCTTTCCGGCTGGGATTTGAACCCAGGGCGACACTCATGGAAGCCCAACGCTCTCGCCAATATACTATCGGATCTCTGTTGATCGGTGTCTTAATTATAATAAAAACAAAAAATGCACCTTAGTAATTATTGATCTAAAATCTTTGAAATCTAAAGGTCGAATGATTAAACTGACTCAGAATTTTCTTCCGTACATAAATAATCCATATTTGCAAAAGAAAGAAATTGCAAAAAAAAAGAATCTTCAAATTAGAAGAGAAATATATACATGGAAGATTTTCGTTCCGGCCGGGACTCGAACCCAGGGCCACTCGCTTGGAAGCCTAACACTCTAGCCATTAGTCTATGGGAGCTCTGTCGGTGGGAGTTTTAAATATAATAAAAACAAAAAATGCACCTTGGTAATTGTTTATTTAAACACTTTGAAATCTTCGTGTCGAAAAATTAAACTGACTCAGAATTTTCTTCCCTACATAAATAATCAATAATTGCAAAGGAAAGAAATTGAAAAAAAAAAGAATTTTCAAATTAGAAAAGAAATATATACATTGAAGATATTCGCTCCGGCTGGGACTCGAACCCAGGCCACTCGCTTGGAAGACCAGCGGTCTAGCCATTAGGCTATCGGAGTTCTGTCGAGCGGAGTCTTACTGCCTGACTGATACTGCCTGACTGACTGACTGACTCACTGACTGACCGAGACTGACTGACTAACTGCCTGACTGACTGAGACTGGACTGACTGACTGACTGACTGACTGACTGACTGACTAACTGACTGACTGAGACTGACTGACTGACTGCTTGACTCTCTGACTGGCTATTTCACTGACTGACTGAATGACTAAATGACTGACTGACACTGACTGACTGACTGCTTGACTACCTGACTGACTGCTTGACTGACTAACTGACTGGACAGGACTGACCGACTGACTGACTGACAGACTGACTGAATAAGGATGACTGACAGACTGACTGAATAAGGCTGACTGACTGACTGACTGACAGACTGACTGAATAAGGCTGACCGACTGACTGACTGACTGACTGACTGAATGACTGACTGACTGACTGACCGAGACTGACTGACTGACTGACTGAGACTGGACTGGACTGACTGACTGACTGACTGACTGAGACTGACTGACTGCTTTAGTGACTAACTGACTGCACAGGACTGACCGACTGACTGACTGACTCCCTGACTGACTGACTGACTGAATGACTGACTGACTGAGACTAAATGACTGACTGCTTGACTGACTGGCTGAAGGACTAACTGACTGACTGAGTGACTGACTGACTGGACTGACTGACTGAGACTGAATGACTGAGTGCTTGACTGATTGACTGTCAGACTGACTGACTGACTTCGCAAAAGGGAAAAATAAAAAAAAAAAAGAATTATAAAATTAGAAAAAAATATTTGCATTTAAGATTTCCTTTCCGGCCGGGACTCGAACCCAGTACCACGCGCTAGGAACGCAATGGTCTAGCCATTAGGCTATCGGAGCTCTGTCGATGGAAGTCTTAAATATAATAAAAACAAAAAACGCACCTTGGTAATTATTGATTCAAACACTTTGAAATTTACAGGTCGAATAATTAAACTGATTTAGAATTTTTCTCCCTACATAAATAATCAATATTCGCAAAAGAGAAAAATTAAAAAAAGAAGAAGAAATTTCAAATTAGAAACTAAAAGTATACATTGAAGAATTTCGTTCAGGCTGGGACTCGAACCCAGGGCCACTCGCTTGGAAGCCTAACACTCTAGCCATTAGCCTATGGGAGCTCTGTCGGTGGGAGTTTTAAATATAATAAAAACAAAAAATGCACCTTGGTAATTGTTTATTTAAACACTTTGAAATCTTCGTGTCGAAAAATTAAACTGACTCAGAATTTTCTTCCCTACATAAATAATCAATAATTGCAAAGGAAAGAAATTGAAAAAAAAAAGAATTTTCAAATTAGAAAAGAGATATATACTTTGAAGATATTCGCTCCGGCTGGGACTCGAACCCAGGCCACTCGCTTGGAAGACCAGCGGTCTAGCCATTAGGCTATCGGAGTTCTGTCGAGCGGAGTCTTACTGCCTGACTGATACTGCCTGACTGACTGACTGACTCACTGACTGACCGAGACTGACTGACTAACTGCCTGACTGACTGAGACTGGACTGACTGACTGACTGACTGACTGACTGACTGACTAAGTGACTGACTGAGACTGACTGACTGACTGCTTGACTCTCTGACTGGCTATTTCACTGACTGACTGAATGACTAAATGACTGACTGACACTGACTGACTGACTGCTTGACTACCTGACTGACTGCTTGACTGACTAACTGACTGGACAGGACTGACCGACTGACTGACTGGCAGACTGATTGAATAAGGATGACTGACAGACTGACTGAATAAGGCTGACTGACTGACTGACAGACAGACTGACTGAATAAGGCTGACCGACTGACTGACTGCCTGACTGACTGACTGACTGAATGACTGACTGACTGACTGACCGAGACTGACTGACTGACTGACTGAGACTGGACTGGACTGACTGACTGACTGACTGACTGAGACTGACTGACTGCTTTAGTGACTAACTGACTGCACAGGACTGACCGACTGACTGACTGACTGACTGCCTGACTGAGTGACTGACAGAATGACTGACTGACTGAGACTAAATGACTGACTGCTTGACTGACTGGCTGAAGGACTAACTGACTGACTGAGTGACTGACTGACTGGACTGACTGACTGAGACTGAATGACTGAGTGCTTGACTGATTGACTGTCAGACTGACTGACTGACTTCGCAAAAGGGAAAAATAAAAAAAAAAGAATTATAAAATTAGAAAAAAATATTTGCATTTAAGATTTCCTTTCCGGCCGGGACTCGAACCCAGTACCACGCGCTAGGAACCCAACGGTCTAGCCATTAGGCTATCGGAGCTCTGTCGATGGAAGTCTTAAATATAATAAAAACAAAAAATGCACCTTGGTAATTATTGATTCAAACACTTTGAAATTTACAGGTCGAATAATTAAACTGACTCAGAATTTTCTTCCGTACATAAATAATCGATATTTGCAGAAGAAAGAAAATGAAAAAAAAAAAAAAAAAATTCAAATTAGAAAAGAAATATATACATTGAAGATTTTCGTTCCGGCCGGGACTCGAACCCAGTACCACGCGCTTGGAACCCAACGGTCTCGCCATTAGGCTATCGGAGCTCTGTCAATTGAAGTCTTAAATATAATAAAAACAAAAATCGCACCTTTTTAATTATTGATTCAAACACTTTGAAATTTACAGGTCGAATAATTAAACTGACTCAGAATTTTTCTCCCTACATAAATAATCAATATTCGCAAAAGAGAAAAATTAAAAAAAAAAGAAGAAGAAATTTCAAATTAGAAACTAAAAGTATACATTGAAGATTTTCGTTCAGGCTGGGACTCGAACCCAGGGCCACTCGCTTGGAAGCCTAACACTCTAGCCATTAGTCTATGGGAGCTCTGTCGGTGGGAGTTTTAAATATAATAAAAACAAAAAATGCACCTTGGTATTTGTTTATTTAAACACTTTGAAATCTTCGTGTCGAAAAATTAAACTGACTCAGAATTTTCTTCCCTACATAAATAATCAATAATTGCAAAGGAAAGAAATTGAAAAAAAAAAGAATTTTCAAATTAGAAAAGAAATATATACATTGAAGATATTCGCTCCGGCTGGGACTCGAACCCAGGCCACTCGCTTGGAAGACCAGCGGTCTAGCCATTAGGCTATCGGAGTTCTGTCGAGCGGAGTCTTACTGCCTGACTGATACTGCCTGACTGACAGACTGACTCACTGACTGACTGATACTGACTGACTGACTCACTGACTGACCGAGACTGACTGACTAACTGCCTGACTGACTGAGACTGGACTGACTGACTGACTGACTGACTGACTGACTAACTGACTGACTGAGACTGACTGACTGACTGCTTGACTCTCTGACTGGCTATTTCACTGACTGACTGAATGACTAAATGACTGACTGACACTGACTGACTGACTGCTTGACTACCTGACTGACTGCTTGACTGACTAACTGACTGGACAGGACTGACCGACTGACTGACTGACAGACTGACTGAATAAGGATGACTGACAGACTGACTGAATAAGGCTGACTGACTGACTGACTGACAGACTGACTGAATAAGGCTGACCGACTGACTGACTGCCTGACTGACTGACTGACTGAATGACTGACTGACTGACTGACCGAGACTGACTGACTGACTGACTGAGACTGGACTGGACTGACTAACTGACTGACTGACTGACTGAGACTGACTGACTGCTTTAGTGACTAACTGACTGCACAGGACTGACCGACTGACTGACTGACTGACTGCCTGACTGACTGACTGACTGAATGACTGACTGACTGAGACTAAATGACTGACTGCTTGACTGACTGGCTGAAGGGCTAACTGACTGACTGAGTGACTGACTGACTGGACTGACTGACTGAGACTGAATGACTGAGTGCTTGACTGATTGACTGTCAGACTGACTGACTGACTTCGCAAAAGGGAAAAATAAAAAAAAAGAATTATAAAATTAGAAAAAAATATTTGCATTTAAGATTTCCTTTCCGGCTGGGATTTGAACCCAGGGCGACACTCATGGAAGCCCAACGCTCTCGCCAATATACTATCGGATCTCTGTTGATCGGTGTCTTAATTATAATAAAAACAAAAAATGCACCTTAGTAATTATTGATCTAAAATCTTTGAAATCTAAAGGTCGAATGATTAAACTGACTCAGAATTTTCTTCCGTACATAAATAATCCATATTTGCAAAAGAAAGAAATTGCAAAAAAAAAAGAAACTTAAATTAGAAGAGAAATATATACATGGAAGATTTTCGTTCCGGCCGGGACTCGAACCCAGGGCCACTCGCTTGGAAGCCTAACACTCTAGCCATTAGTCTATGGGAGCTCTGTCAGTGGGAGTTTTAAATATAATAAAAACAAAAAATGCACCTTGGTAATTGTTTATTTAAACACTTTGAAATCTTCGTGTCGAAAAATTAAACTGACTCAGAATTTTCTTCCCTACATAAATAATCAATAATTGCAAAGGAAAGAAATTGAAAAAAAAAAGAATTTTCAAATTAGAAAAGAAATATATACATTGAAGATATTCGCTCCGGCTGGGACTCGAACCCAGGCCACTCGCTTGGAAGACCAGCGGTCTAGCCATTAGGCTATCGGAGTTCTGTCGAGCGGAGTCTTACTGCCTGACTGATACTGCCTGACTGACAGACTGACTCACTGACTCACTGATACTGACTGACTGACTCACTGACTGACCGAGACTGACTGACTAACTGCCTGACTGACTGAGACTGGACTGACTGACTGACTGACTGACTAACTGACTGACTGAGACTGACTGACTGACTGCTTGACTCTCTGACTGGCTATTTCACTGACTGACTGAATGACTAAATGACTGACTGACACTGACTGACTGACTGCTTGACTACCTGACTGAATGCTTGACTGACTAACTGACTGGACAGGACTGACCGACTGACTGACTGACAGACTGACTGAATAAGGATGACTGACAGACTGACTGAATAAGGCTGACTGACTGACTGACTGACAGACTGACTGAATAAGGCTGACCGACTGACTGACTGCCTGACTGACTGACTGACTGAATGACTGACTGACTGACTGACCGAGACTGACTGACTGACTGACTGAGACTGGACTGGACTGACTGACTGACTGACTGACTGAGACTGACTGACTGCTTTAGTGACTAACTGACTGCACAGGACTGACCGACTGACTGACTGACTAACTGACTGACTGAGTGACTGACTGACTGGACTGACTGACTGAGACTGAATGACTGAGTGCTTGACTGATTGACTGTCAGACTGACTGACTGACTTCGCAAAAGGGAAAAATAAAAAAAAAGAATTATAAAATTAGAAAAAAATATTTGCATTTAAGATTTCCTTTCCGGCCGGGACTCGAACCCAGCACCACGCGCTAGGAACCCAACGGTCTAGCCATTAGGCTATCGGAGCTCTGTCGATGGAAGTCTTAAATATAATAAAAACAAAAAATGCACCTTGGTAATTATTGATTCAAACACTTTGAAATTTACAGGTCGAATAATTAAACTGACTCAGAATTTTTCTCCCTACATAAATAATCAATATTCGCAAAAGAGAAAAATTAAAAAAAAAAGAAGAAGAAATTTCAAATTAGAAACTAAAAGTATACATTGAAGATTTTCGTTCAGGCTGGGACTCGAACCCAAGGCCACTCGCTTGGAAGCCTAACACTCTAGCCATTAGTCTATGGGAGCTCTGTCGGTGGGAGTTTTAAATATAATAAAAACAAAAAATGCACCTTGGTAATTGTTTATTTAAACACTTTGAAATCTTCGTGTCGAAAAATGAAACTGACTCAGAATTTTCTTCCCTACATAAATAATCAATAATTGCAAAGGAAAGAAATTGAAAAAAAAAAGAATTTTCAAATTAGAAAAGAAATATATACATTGAAGATATTCGCTCCGGCTGGGACTCGAACCCAGGCCACTCGCTTGGAAGACCAGCGGTCTAGCCATTAGGCTATCGGAGTTCTGTCGAGCGGAGTCTTACTGCCTGACTGATACTGCCTGACTGACAGACTGACTCACTGACTGACTGATACTGACTGACTGACTCACTGACTGACCGAGACTGACTGACTAACTGCCTGACTGACTGAGACTGGACTGACTGACTGACTGACTGACTGACTGACTAACTGACTGACTGAGACTGACTGACTGACTGCTTGACTCTCTGACTGGCTATTTCACTGACTGACTGAATGACTAAATGACTGACTGACACTGACTGACTGCTTGACTACCTGACTGACTGCTTGACTGACTAACTGACTGGACAGGACTGACCGACTGACTGACTGACAGACTGACTGAATAAGGATGACTGACAGACTGACTGAATAAGGCTGACTGACTGACTGACTGACAGACTGACTGAATAAGGCTGACCGACTGACTGACTGCCTGACTGACTGACTGACTGAATGACTGACTGACTGACTGACCGAGACTGACTGACTGACTGACTGACTGAGACTGGACTGGACTGACTGACTGACTGACTGACTGAGACTGACTGACTGCTTTAGTGACTAACTGACTGCACAGGACTGACCGACTGACTGACTGACTGACTGCCTGACTGACTGACTGACTGAATGACTGACTGACTGAGACTAAATGACTGACTGCTTGACTGACTGGCTGAAGGACTAACTGACTGACTGAGTGACTGACTGACTGGACTGACTGACTGAGACTGAATGACTGAGTGCTTGACTGATTGACTGTCAGACTGACTGACTGACTTCGCAAAAGGGAAAAATAAAAAAAAAGAATTATAAAATTAGAAAAAAATATTTGCATTTAAGATTTCCTTTCCGGCTGGGATTTGAACCCAGGGCGACACTCATGGAAGCCCAACGCTCTCGCCAATATACTATCGGATCTCTGTTGATCGGTGTCTTAATTATAATAAAAACAAAAAATGCACTTTAGTAATTATTGATCTAAAATCTTTGAAATCTAAAGGTCGAATGATTAAACTGACTCAGAATTTTCTTCCGTACATAAATAATCCATATTTGCAAAAGAAAGAAATTGAAAAAAAAAAAACAATCTTCAAATTAGAAGAGAAAAATATACATGGAAGATTTTCGTTCCGGCCGGTACTCGAACCCAGTACCACGCGCTTGGAACCCAACAGTCTAGCCATTAGGCTATCGGAGCTCTGTCGATGGAAGTCTTAAATATAATAAAAACAAAAAATGCACCTTGGTAATTATTGATTCAAACACTTTGAAATTTACAGGTCGAATAATTAAACTGACTCAGAATTTTTCTCCCTACATAAATAATCAATATTCGCAAAAGAGAAAAATTAAAAAAAAAAGAAGAAGAAATTTCAAATTAGAAACTAAAAGTATACATTGAAGATTTTCGTTCAGGCTGGGACTCGAACCCAGGGTCACTCGCTTGGAAGCCTAACACTCTAGCCATTAGTCTATGGGAGCTCTGTCGGTGGGAGTTTTAAATATAATAAAAACAAAAAATGCACCTTGGTAATTGTTTATTTAAACACTTTGAAATCTTCGTGTCGAAAAATTAAACTGACTCAGAATTTTCTTCCCTACATAAATAATCAATAATTGCAAAGGAAAGAAATTGAAAAAAAAAGGATTTTCAAATTAGAAAAGAAATATATACATTGAAGATATTCGCTCCGGCTGGGACTCGAACCCAGGCCACTCGCTTGGAAGACCAGCGGTCTAGCCATTAGGCTATCGGAGTTCTGTCGAGCGGAGTCTTACTGCCTGACTGATACTGCCTGACTGACAGACTGACTCACTGACTGACTGATACTGACTGACTGACTCACTGACTGATACTGACTGACTGACTCACTGACTGACCGAGACTGACTGACTAACTGCCTGACTGACTGAGACTGGACTGACTGACTGACTGACTGACTGACTGACTAACTGACTGACTGAGACTGACTGACTGACTGCTTGACTCTCTGACTGGCTATTTCACTGACTGACTGAATGACTAAATGACTGACTGACACTGACTGACTGACTGCTTGACTACCTGACTGACTGCTTGACTGACTAACTGACTGGACAGGACTGATCGACTGACTGACTGACAGACTGACTGAATAAGGATGACTGACAGACTGACTGAATAAGGCTGACTGACTGACTGACGGACAGACTGACTGAATAAGGCTGACCGACTGACTGACTGCCTGACTGACTGACTGACTGAATGACTGACTGACTGACTGACCGAGACTGACTGACTGACTGACTGAGACTGGACTGGACTGACTGACTGACTGAGACTGACTGACTGCTTTAGTGACTAACTGACTGCACAGGACTGACCGACTGACTGACTGACTGACTGACTGACTGACTGACTGAATGAATGACTGACTGACTGAAACTAAATGACTGACTGCTTGACTGACTGGCTGAAGGACTAACTGACTGACTGAGTGACTGACTGACTGGACTGACTGACTGAGACTGAATGACTGAGTGCTTGACTGATTGACTGTCAGACTGACTGACTGACTTCGCAAAAGGGAAAAATAAAAAAAAAAGAATTATAAAATTAGAAAAAAATATTTGCATTTAAGATTTCCTTTCCGGCCGGGGCTCGAACCCATTACCACGCGCTAGGAACCCAACGGTCTAGCCATTAGGCTATCGGAGCTCTGTCGGTGGGAGTTTTAAATATAATAAAAACAAAAAATGCACCTTGGTAATTGTTTATTTAAACACTTTGAAATCTTCGTGTCGAAAAATTAAACTGACTCAGAATTTTCTTCCCTACATAAATAATCAATAATTGCAAAGGAAAGAAATTGAAAAAAAAAAAGAATTTTCAAATTAGAAAAGAAATATATACATTGCAGATATTCGCTCAGGCTGGGACTCGAAGCCAGGCCACTCGCTTGGAAGACCAGCGGTCTAGCCATTAGGCTATCGGAGTTCTGTCGAGCGGAGTCTTACTGCCTGACTGATACTGCCTGACTGACAGACTGACTCACTGACTAACTGATACTGACTGACTGACTCACTGACTGACCGAGACTGACTGACTAACTGCCTGACTGAGTGAGACTGGACTGACTGACTGACTGACTGACTGACTGACTAACTGACTGAGTGAGACTGACTGACTGACTGCTTGACTCTCTGACTGGCTATTTCACTGACTGACTGAATGACTAAATGACTGACTGACACTGACTGACTGACTGCTTGACTACCTGACTGACTGCTTGACTGACTAACTGACTGGACAGGACTGACCGACTGACTGACTGACAGACTGGCTGAATAAGGATGACTGACAGACTGACTGAATAAGGCTGACTGACTGACTGACTGACAGACTGACTGAATAAGGCTGACCGATTGACTGACTGCCTGACTGACTGACTGACTGAATGACTGACTGACTGACTGACCGAGACTGACTGACTGACTGACTGAGACTGGACTGGACTGACTGAATGACTGACTGACTGACTGAGACTGACTGACTGCTTTAGTGACTAACTGACTGCACAGGACTGACTGACTGACTGACTGACTGACTGCCTGACTGACTGACTGACTGAATGACTGACTGACTGAGTGACTGACTGACTGGACTGACTGACTGAGACTGAATGACTGAGTGCTTGACTGATTGACTGTCAGACTGACTGACTGACTTCGCAAAAGGGAAAAATAAAAAAAAAAAGAATTATAAAATTAGAAAAAAATATTTGCATTTAAGATTTCCTTTCCGGCCGGGACTCGAACCCAGTACCACGCGCTAGGAACCCAACGGTCTAGCCATTAGGCTATCGGAGCTCTGTCGATGGAAGTCTTAAATATAATAAAAACAAAAAATGCACCTTGGTAATTATTGATTCAAACACTTTGAAATTTACAGGTCGAATAATTAAACTGACTCAGAATTTTTCTCCCTACATAAATAATCAATATTCGCAAAAGAGAAAAATTAAAAAAAAAGAAGAAGAAATTTCAAATTAGAAACTAAAAGTATACATTGAAGATTTTCGCTCAGGCTGGGACTCGAACCCAGGGCCACTCGCTTGGAAGCCTAACACTCTAGCCATTAGTCTATGGGAGCTCTGTCGGTGGGAGTTTTAAATATAATAAAAACAAAAAATGCACCTTGGTAATTGTTTATTTAAACACTTTGAAATCTTCGTGTCGAAAAATTAAACTGACTCAGAATTTTCTTCCCTACATAAATAATCAATAATTGCAAAGGAAAGAAATTGAAAAAAAAAAAGAATTTTCAAATTAGAAAAGAAATATATACATTGCAGATATTCGCTCAGGCTGGGACTCGAAGCCAGGCCACTCGCTTGGAAGACCAGCGGTCTAGCCATTAGGCTATCGGAGTTCTGTCGAGCGGAGTCTTACTGCCTGACTGATACTGCCTGACTGACAGACTGACTCACTGACTAACTGATACTGACTGACTGACTCACTGACTGACCGAGACTGACTGACTAACTGCCTGACTGAGTGAGACTGGACTGACTGACTGACTGACTGACTGACTGACTAACTGACTGAGTGAGACTGACTGACTGACTGCTTGACTCTCTGACTGGCTATTTCACTGACTGACTGAATGACTAAATGACTGACTGACACTGACTGACTGACTGCTTGACTACCTGACTGACTGCTTGACTGACTAACTGACTGGACAGGACTGACCGACTGACTGACTGACAGACTGGCTGAATAAGGATGACTGACAGACTGACTGAATAAGGCTGACTGACTGACTGACTGACAGACTGACTGAATAAGGCTGACCGATTGACTGACTGCCTGACTGACTGACTGACTGAATGACTGACTGACTGACTGACCGAGACTGACTGACTGACTGACTGAGACTGACTGACTGCTTTAGTGACTAACTGACTGCACAGGACTGACTGACTGACTGACTGACTGACTGCCTGACTGACTGACTGACTGAATGACTGACTGACTGAGTGACTGACTGACTGGACTGACTGACTGAGACTGAATGACTGAGTGCTTGACTGATTGACTGTCAGACTGACTGACTGACTTCGCAAAAGGGAAAAATAAAAAAAAAAGAATTATAAAATTAGAAAAAAATATTTGCATTTAAGATTTCCTTTCCGGCCGGGACTCGAACCCAGTACCACGCGCTAGGAACCCAACGGTCTAGCCATTAGGCTATCGGAGCTCTGTCGATGGAAGTCTTAAATATAATAAAAACAAAAAATGCACCTTGGTAATTATTGATTCAAACACTTTGAAATTTACAGGTCGAATAATTAAACTGACTCAGAATTTTTCTCCCTACATAAATAATCAATATTCGCAAAAGAGAAAAATTAAAAAAAAAGAAGAAGAAATTTCAAATTAGAAACTAAAAGTATACATTGAAGATTTTCGTTCAGGCTGGGACTCGAACCCAGGGCCACTCGCTTGGAAGCCTAACACTCTAGCCATTAGTCTATGGGAGCTCTGTCGGTGGGAGTTTTAAATATAATAAAAACAAAAAATGCACCTTGGTAATTGTTTATTTAAACACTTTGAAATCTTCGTGTCGAAAAATTAAACTGACTCAGAATTTTCTTCCCTACATAAATAATCAATAATTGCAAAGGAAAGAAATTGAAAAAAAAAAGAATTTTCAAATTAGAAAAGAAATATATACATTGAAGATAATCGCTCCGGCTGGGACTCGAACCCAGGCCACTCGCTTGGAAGACCAGCGGTCTACCCATTAGGCTATCGGAGTTCTGTCGAGCGGAGTCTTACTGCCTGACTGATACTGCCTGACTGACAGACTGACTCACTGACTGACTGATACTGACTGACTGACTCACTGACTGACTGATACTGACTGACTGACTCACTGACTGACCGAGACTGACTGACTAACTGCCTGACTGACTGAGACTGGACTGACTGACTGACTGACTGACTGACTGACTAACTGACTGACTGAGACTGACTGACTGACTGCATGACTCTCTGACTGGCTATTTCACTGACTGACTGAATGACTAAATGACTGACTGACACTGACTGACTGACTGCTTGACTACCTGACTGACTGCTTGACTGACTAACTGACTGGACAGGACTGACCGACTGACTGACTGACAGACTGACTGAATAAGGATGACTGACAGACTGACTGAATAAGGCTGACTGACTGACTGACTGACAGACTGACTGAATAAGGATGACTGACCGACTGACTGAATAAGGCTGACTGACTGACTGACTGACAGACTGACTGAATAAGGCTGACCGACTGACTGACTGCCTGACTGACTGACTGACTGAATGACTGACTGACTGACTGACCGAGACTGACTGACTGACTGACTGAGACTGGACTGGACTGACTGACTGACTGACTGACTGAGACTGACTGACTGCTTTAGTGACTAACTGACTGCACAGGACTGACCGACTGACTGACTGACTGACTGCCTGACTGACTGACTGACTGAATGACTGACTGACTGAGACTAAATGACTGACTGCTTGACTGACTGGCTGAAGGACTAACTGACTGACTGAGTGACTGACTGACTGGACTGACTGACTGAGACTGAATGACTGAGTGCTTGACTGATTGACTGTCAGACTGACTGACTGACTTCGCAAAAGGGAAAAATAAAAAAAAAGAATTATAAAATTAGAAAAAAATATTTGCATTTAAGATTTCCTTTCCGGCTGGGATTTGAACCCAGGGCGACCCTCATGGAAGCCCAACGCTCTCGCCAATATACTATCGGATCTCTGTTGATCGGTGTCTTAATTATAATAAAAACAAAAAATGCACCTTAGTAATTATTGATCTAAAATCTTTGAAATCTAAAGGTCGAATGATTAAACTGGCTCAGAATTTTCTTCCGTACATAAATAATCCATATTTGCAAAAGAAAGAAATTGAAAAAAAAAAAGAATCTTCAAATTAGAAGAGAAATATATACATGGAAGATTTTCGTTCCGGCCGGGACTCGAGCCCAGTACTACGCGCTTGGAACCCAACGGTCTAGCCATTAAGCTATCGGAGCTCTGTCGATGGAAGTCTTAAATATAATAAAAACAAAAAATGCACCTTGGTAATTATTGATTCAAACACTTTGAAATTTACAGGTCGAATAATTAAACTGACTCAGATTTTTTCTCCCTACATAAATAATCAATATTCGCAAAAGAGAAAAATTAAAAAAAAAGAAGAACAAATTTCAAATTAGAAACTAAAAGTATACATTGAAGATTTTCGTTCAGGCTGGGACTCGAACCCAGGGCCACTCGCTTGGAAGCCTAACACTCTAGCCATTAGTCTATGGGAGCTCTGTCGGTGGGAGCTTTAAATATAATAAAAACAAAAAATGCACCTTGGTAATTGTTTATTTAAACACTTTGAAATCTTCGTGTCGAAAAATTAAACTGACTCAGAATTTTCTTCCCTACATAAATAATCAATAATTGCAAAGGAAAGAAATTGAAAAAAAAAAAGAATTTTCAAATTAGAAAAGAAATATATACATTGAAGATATTCGCTCCGGCTGGGACTCGAACCCAGGCCACTCGCTTGGAAGACCAGCGGTCTAGCCATTAGGCTATCGGAGTTCTGTCGAGCGGAGTCTTACTGCCTGACTGATACTGCCTGACTGACAGACTGACTCACTGACTGACTGATACTGACTGACTGACTCACTGACTGACCGAGACTGACTGACTAACTGCCTGACTGACTGAGACTGGACTGACTGACTGACTGACTGACTGACTGACTAACTGACTGACTGAGACTGACTGACTGACTGCTTGACTCTCTGACTGGCTATTTCACTGACTGACTGAATGACTAAATGACTGACTGACACTGACTGACTGACTGCTTGACTACCTGACTGACTAACTGACTGGACAGGACTGACCGACTGACTGACTGACAGACTGACTGAATAAGGATGACTGACAGACTGACTGAATAAGGCTGACTGACTGACTGACTGACAGACTGACTGAATAAGGCTGACCGACTGACTAACTGCCTGACTGACTGAGACTGGACTGGACTGACTGACTGACTGACTGACTGAGACTAACTGACTGCTTTAGTGACTAACTGACTGCACAGGACTGACCGACTGACTGACTGACTGACTGCCTGACTGACTGACTGACTGAATGACTGACTGACTGAGACTAAATGACTGACTGCTTGACTGACTGGCTGAAGGACTAACTGACTGACTGACTGAGACTGAATGACTGAGTGCTTGACTGATTGACTGTCAGACTGACTGACTGACTTCGCAAAAGGGAAAAATAAAAAAAAAAAGAATTATAAAATTAGAAAAAAATATTTGCATTTAAGATTTCCTTTCCGGCCGGGACTCGAACCCCGTACCACGCGCTAGGAACCCAACGGTCTAGCCATTAGGCTATCGGAGCTCTGTCGATGGAAGTCTTAAATATAATAAAAACAAAAAATGCACCTTGGTAATTATTGATTCAAACACTTTGAAATTTACAGGTCGAATAATTAAACTGACTCAGAATTTTTCTCCCTACATAAATAATCAATATTCGCAAAAGAGAAAAATTTAAAAAAAAAAGAAGAAGAAATTTCAAATTAGAAACTAAAAGTATGCATTGAAGATTTTCGTTCAGGCTGGGACTCGAACCCAGGGCCACTCGCTTGGAAGCCTAACACTCTAGCCATTAGTCTATGGGAGCTCTGTCGGTGGGAGTTTTAAATATAATAAAAACAAAAAATGCACCTTGGTAATTGTTTATTTAAACACTTTGAAATCTTCGTGTCGAAAAATCAAACTGACTCAGAATTTTCTTCCCTACATAAATAATCAATAATTGCAAAGGAAAGAAATTGAAAAAAAAAAGAATTTTCAAATTAGAAAAGAAATATATACATTGAAGATATTCGCTCCGGCTGGGACTCGAACCCAGGCCACTCGCTTGGAAGACCAGCGGTCTAGCCATTAGGCTATCGGAGTTCTGTCGAGCGGAGTCTTACTGCCTGACTGATACTGCCTGACTGACAGACTGACTCACTGACTGACTGACTGACTGACTGACTAACTGACTGACTGAGACTGACTGACTGACTGCTTGACTCTCTGACTGGCTGAATGACTAAATGACTGACTGACACTGACTGACTGACTGCTTGACTACCTGACTGACTGCTTGACTGACTAACTGACTGGACAGGACTGACCGACTGACTGACTGACAGACTGACTGAATAAGGATGACTGACAGACTGACTGAATAAGGCTGACTGACTGACTGACTGACAGACTGACTGAATAAGGCTGACCGACTGACTGACTGCCTGACTGACTGACTGACTGAATGACTGACCGAGACTGACTGACTGACTGAGACTGGACTGGACTGACTGACTGACTGACTGACTGAGACTGACTGACTGCTTTAGTGACTAACTGACTGCACAGGACTGACCGACTGACTGACTGACTGACTGCCTGACTGACTGACTGACTGAATGACTGACTGACTGAGACTAAATGACTGACTGCTTGACTGACTGGCTGAAGGACTAACTGACTGACTGAGTGACTGACTGACTGGACTGACTGACTGAGACTGAATGACTGAGTGCTTGACTGATTGACTGTCAGACTGACTGACTGACTTCGCAAAAGGGAAAAATAAAAAAAAAAGAATTATAAAATTAGAAAAAAATATTTGCATTTAAGATTTCCTTTCCGGCTGGGATTTGAACCCAGGGCGACACTCATGGAAGCCCAACGCTCTCGCCAATATACTATCGGATCTCTGTTGATCGGTGTCTTAATTATAATAAAAACAAAAAATGCACCTTAGTAATTATTGATCTAAAATCTTTGAAATCTAAAGGTCGAATGATTAAACTGACTCAGAATTTTCTTCCGTACATAAATAATCCATATTTGCAAAAGAAAGAAATTGTAAAAAAAAAAGAATCTTCAAATTAGAAGAGAAATATACACATGGAAGATTTTCGTTCCGGCCGGGACTCGAACCCAGTACCACGCGCTTGGAACCCAACGGTCTAGCCATTAGGCTATCGGAGCTCTGTCGATGGAAGTCTTAAATATAATAAAAACAAAAAATGCACCTTGGTAATTATTGATTCAAACACTTTGAAATTTACAGGTCGAATAATTAAACTGACTCAGAATTTTTCTCCCTACATAAATAATCAATATTCGCAAAAGAGAAAAATTTAAAAAAAAAAGAAGAAGAAATTTCAAATTAGAAACTAAAAGTATACATTGAAGATTTTCGTTCAGGCTGGGACTCGAACCCAGGGCCACTCGCTTGGAAGCCTAACACTCTAGCCATTAGTCTATGGGAGCTCTGTCGGTGGGAGTTTTAAATATAATAAAAACAAAAAATGCACCTTGGTAATTGTTTATTTAAACACTTTGAAATCTTCGTGTCGAAAAATTAAACTGACTCAGAATTTTCTTCCCTACATAAATAATCAATAATTGCAAAGGAAAGAAATTGAAAAAAAAAAGAATTTTCAAATTAGAAAAGAAATATATACATTGAAGATATTCGCTCCGGCTGGGACTCGAACCCAGGCCACTCGCTTGGAAGACCAGCGGTCTAGCCATTAGGCTATCGGAGTTCTGTCGAGCGGAGTCTTACTGCCTGACTGATACTGCCTGACTGACAGACTGACTCACTGACTGACTGATACTGACTGACTGACTCACTGACTGACCGAGACTGACTGACTAACTGCCTGACTGACTGAGACTGGACTGACTGACTGACTGACTGACTGACTAACTGACTGACTGAGACTGACTGACTGACTGCTTGACTCTCTGACTGGCTGAATGACTAAATGACTGACTGACACTGACTGACTGACTGCTTGACTACCTGACTGACTGCTTGACTGACTAACTGACTGGACAGGACTGACCGACTGACTGACTGACAGACTGACTGAATAAGGATGACTGACAGACTGACTGAATAAGGCTGACTGACTGACTGACTGACAGACTGACTGAATAAGGCTGACCGACTGACTGACTGCCTGACTGACTGACTGACTGAATGACTGACCGAGACTGACTGACTGACTGAGACTGGACTGGACTGACTGACTGACTGACTGACTGAGACTGACTGACTGCTTTAGTGACTAACTGACTGCAAAGGACTGACCGACTGACTGACTGACTGACTGCCTGACTGACTGACTGACTGAATGACTGACTGACTGAGACTAAATGACTGACTGCTTGACTGACTGGCTGAAGGACTAACTGACTGACTGAGTGACTGACTGAGACTGAATGACTGAGTGCTTGACTGATTGACTGTCAGACTGACTGACTGACTTCGCAAAAGGGAAAAATAAAAAAAAAGAATTATAAAATTAGAAAAAAATATTTGCATTTAAGATTTCCTTTCCGGCTGGGATTTGAACCCAGGGCGACACTCATGGAAGCCCAACGCTCTTGCCAATATACTATCGGATCTCTGCTGATCGGTGTCCTAATTATAATAAAAACAAAAAATGCACCTTAGTAATTATTGATCTAAAATCTTTGAAATCTAAAGGTCGAATGATTAAACTGACTCAGAATTTTCTTCCGTACATAAATAATCCATATTTGCAAAAGAAAGAAATTGAAAAAAAAAAAGAATCTTCAAATTAGAAGAGAAATATACACATGGAAGATTTTCGTTCCGGCCGGGACTCGAACCCAGTACCACGCGCTTGGAACCCAACGGTCTAGCCATTAGGCTATCGGAGCTCTGTCGATGGAAGTCTTAAATATAATAAAAACAAAAAATGCACCTTGGTAATTATTGATTCAAACACTTTGAAATTTACAGGTCGAATAATTAAACTGACTCAGAATTTTTCTCCCTACATAAATAATCAATATTCGCAAAAGAGAAAAATTAAAAAAAAAAAGAAGAAGAAATTTCAAATTAGAAACTAAAAGTATACATTGAAGATTTTCGTTCAGGCTGGGACTCGAACCCAGGGCCACTCGCTTGGAAGCCTAACACTCTAGCCATTAGTCTATGGGAGCTCTGTCGGTGGGAGTTTTAAATATAATAAAAACAAAAAATGCACCTTGGTAATTGTTTATTTAAACACTTTGAAATCTTCGTGTCGAAAAATTAAACTGACTCAGAATTTTCTTCCCTACATAAATAATCAATAATTGCAAAGGAAAGAAATTGAAAAAAAAAAAGAATTTTCAAATTAGAAAAGAAATATATACATTGAAGATATTCGCTCCGGCTGGGACTCGAACCCAGGCCACTCGCTTGGAAGACCAGCGGTCTAGCCATTAGGCTATCGGAGTTCTGTCGAGCGGAGTCTTACTGCCTGACTGATA
This sequence comes from Uloborus diversus, assembly GCF_026930045.1. Classification (NCBI taxonomy): domain Eukaryota; kingdom Metazoa; phylum Arthropoda; class Arachnida; order Araneae; family Uloboridae; genus Uloborus; species Uloborus diversus. The sequence goes on along the minus strand of NW_026558350.1, from coordinate 104,171 downwards.
CTGCCTGACTGACAGACTGACTCACTGACTGACTGATACTGACTGACTGACTCACTGACTGACCGAGACTGACTGACTAACTGCCTGACTGACTGAGACTGGACTGACTGACTGACTGACTGACTGACTAACTGACTGACTGAGACTGACTGACTGACTGCTTGACTCTCTGACTGGCTGAATGACTAAATGACTGACTGACACTGACTGACTGACTGCTTGACTACCTGACTGACTGCTTGACTGACTAACTGACTGGACAGGACTGACCGACTGACTGACTGACAGACTGACTGAATAAGGATGACTGACAGACTGACTGAATAAGGCTGACTGACTGACTGACTGACAGACTGACTGAATAAGGCTGACCGACTGACTGACTGCCTGACTGACTGACTGACTGAATGACTGACCGAGACTGACTGACTGACTGAGACTGGACTGGACTGACTGACTGACTGACTGACTGAGACTGACTGACTGCTTTAGTGACTAACTGACTGCACAGGACTGACCGACTGACTGACTGACTGACTGCCTGACTGACTGACTGACTGAATGACTGACTGACTGAGACTAAATGACTGACTGCTTGACTGACTGGCTGAAGGACTAACTGACTGACTGAGTGACTGACTGACTGGACTGACTGACTGAGACTGAATGACTGAGTGCTTGACTGATTGACTGTCAGACTGACTGACTGACTTCGCAAAATGGAAAAATAAAAAAAAAAAGAATTATAAAATTAGAAAAAAATATTTGCATTTAAGATTTCCTTTCCGGCTGGGATTTGAACCCAGGGCGACACTCATGGAAGCCCAACGCTCTCGCCAATATACTATCGGATCTCTGTTGATCGGTGTCTTAATTATAATAAAAACAAAAAATGCACCTTAGTAATTATTGATCTAAAATCTTTGAAATCTAAAGGTCGAATGATTAAACTGACTCAGAATTTTCTTCCGTACATAAATAATCCATATTTGCAAAAGAAAGAAATTGAAAAAAAAAAGAATCTTCAAATTAGAAGAGAAATATACACATGGAAGATTTTCGTTCCGGCCGGGACTCGAACCCAGTACCACGCGCTTGGAACCCAACGGTCTAGCCATTAGGCTATCGGAGCTCTGTCGATGGAAGTCTTAAATATAATAAAAACAAAAAATGCACCTTGGTAATTATTGATTCAAACACTTTGAAATTTACAGGTCGAATAATTAAACTGACTCAGAATTTTTCTCCCTACATAAATAATCAATATTCGCAAAAGAGAAAAATTAAAAAAAAAAAGAAGAAGAAATTTCAAATTAGAAACTAAAAGTATACATTGAAGATTTTCGTTCAGGCTGGGACTCGAACCCAGGGCCACTCGCTTGGAAGCCTAACACTCTAGCCATTAGTCTATGGGAGCTCTGTCGGTGGGAGTTTTAAATATAATAAAAACAAAAAATGCACCTTGGTAATTGTTTATTTAAACACTTTGAAATCTTCGTGTCGAAAAATTAAACTGACTCAGAATTTTCTTCCCTACTTAAATAATCAATAATTGCAAAGGAAAGAAATTGAAAAAAAAAAAGAATTTTCAAATTAGAAAAGAAATATATACATTGAAGATATTCGCTCCGGCTGGGACTCGAACCCAAGCCACTCGCTTGGAAGACCAGCGGTCTAGCCATTAGGCTATCGGAGTTCTGTCGAGCGGAGTCTTACTGCCTGACTGATACTGCCTGACTGACAGACTGACTCACTGACTGACTGATACTGACTGACTGACTCACTGACTGACCGAGACTGACTGACTAACTGCCTGACTGACTGAGACTGGACTGACTGACTGACTGACTGACTGACTGACTAACTGACTGACTGAGACTGACTGACTGACTGCTTGACTCTCTGACTGGCTATTTCACTGACTGACTGAATGACTAAATGACTGACTGACACTGACTGACTGACTGCTTGACTACCTGACTGACTAACTGACTGGACAGGACTGACCGACTGACTGACCTACAGACTGACTGAATAAGGATGACTGACACACTGACTGAATAAGGCTGACTGACTGACTGACTGACAGACTGACTGAATAAGGCTGACCGACTGACTGACTGCCTGACTGACTGAGACTGGACTGGACTGACTGACTGACTGACTGACTGAGACTAACTGACTGCTTTAGTGACTAACTGACTGCACAGGACTGACCGACTGACTGACTGACTGACTGCCTGACTGACTGACTGACTGAATGACTGACTGACTGAGACTAAATGACTGACTGCTTGACTGACTGGCTGAAGGACTAACTGACTGACTGAGTGACTGACTGACTGGACTGACTGACTGAGACTGAATGACTGAGTGCTTGACTGATTGACTGTCAGACTGACTGACTGACTTCGCAAAAGGGAAAATAAAAAAAAAAAGAATTATAAAATTAGAAAAAAATATTTGCATTTAAGATTTCCTTTCCGGCTTGGACTCGAACCCAGTACCACGCGCTAGGAACCCAACGGTCTAGCCATTAGGCTATCGGAGCTCTGTCGATGGAAGTCTTAAATATAATAAAAACAAAAAATGCACCTTGGTAATTATTGATTCAAACACTTTGAAATTTACAGGTCGAATAATTAAACTGACTCAGAATTTTTCTCCCTACATAAATAATCAATATTCGCAAAAGAGAAAAATTTAAAAAAAAAAGAAGAAGAAATTTCAAATTAGAAACTAAAAGTATACATTGAAGATTTTCGTTCAGGCTGGGACTCGAACCCAGGGCCACTCGCTTGGAAGCCTAACACTCTAGCCATTAGTCTATGGGAGCTCTGTCGGTGGGACTTTTAAATATAATAAAAACAAAAAATGCACCTTGGTAATTGTTTATTTAAACACTTTGAAATCTTCGTGTCGAAAAATTAAACTGACTCAGAATTTTCTTCCCTACATAAATAATCAATAATTGCAAAGGAAAGAAATTGAAAAAAAAAAGAATTTTCAAATTAGAAAAGAAATATATACATTGAAGATATTCGCTCCGGCTGGGACTCGAACCCAGGCCACTCGCTTGGAAGACCAGCGGTCTAGCCATTAGGCTATCGGAGTTCTGTCGAGCGGAGTCTTACTGCCTGACTGATACTGCCTGACTGACAGACTGACTCACTGACTGACTGATACTGACTGACTGACTCACTGACTGACCGAGACTGACTGACTAACTGCCTGACTGACTGAGACTGGACTGACTGACTGACTGACTGACTGACTGACTAACTGACTGACTGAGACTGACTGACTGACTGCTTCACTCTCTGACTGGCTATTTCACTGACTGACTGAATGACTAAATGACTGACTGACACTGACTGACTGACTGCTTGACTACCTGACTGACTGCTTGACTGACTAACTGACTGGACAGGACTGACCGACTGACTGACTGACAGACTGACTGCATAAGGATGACTGACAGACTGACTGAATAAGGCTGACTGACTGACTGACTGACAGACTGACTGAATAAGGCTGACCGACTGACTGACTGCCTGACTGACTGACTGACTGACTGAATGACTGACTGACTGACTGACCGAGACTGACTGACTGCCTGACTGACTGACTGACTGAATGACTGACTGACTGAGACTAAATGACTGACTGCTTGACTGACTGGCTGAAGGACTAACTGACTGACTGAGTAACTGACTGACTGGACTGACTGACTGAGACTGAATGACTGAGTGCTTGACTGATTGACTGTCTGACTGACTGACTGACTTCGCAAAAGGGAAAAATAAAAAAAAAAGAATTATAAAATTAGAAAAAAATATTTGCATTTAAGATTTCCTTTCCGGCCGCGACTCGAACCCAGTACCACGCGCTAGGATCCCAACGGTCTAGCCATTAGGCTATCGGAGCTCTGTCGATGGAAGTCTTAAATATAATAAAAACAAAAAATGCACCTTGGTAATTATTGATTCAAACACTTTGAAATTTACAGGTCGAATAATTAAACTGACTCAGAATTTTTCTCCCTACATAAATAATCAATATTCGCAAAAGAGAAAAATTAAAAAAAAAAGAAGAAGAAATTTCAAATTAGAAACTAAAAGTATACATTGAAGATTTTCGTTCAGGCTGGGACTCGAACCCAGGGCCACTCGCTTGGAAGCCTAACACTCTAGCCATTAGTCTATGGGAGCTCTGTCGGTGGGAGTTTTAAATATAATAAAAACAAAAAATGCACCTTGGTAATTGTTTATTTAAACACTTTGAAATCTTCGTGTCGAAAAATTAAACTGACTCAGAATTTTCTTCCCTACATAAATAATCAATAATTGCAAAGGAAAGAAATTGAAAAAAAAAAAGAATTTTCAAATTAGAAAAGAAATATATACATTGAAGATATTCGCTCCGGCTGGGACTCGAACCCAGGCCACTCGCTTGGAAGACCAGCGGTCTAGCCATTAGGCTATCGGAGTTCTGTCGAGCGGAGTCTTACTGCCTGACTTATACTGCCTGACTGACAGACTTACTCACTGACTGACTGATACTGACTGACTGACTCACTGACTGACCGAGACTGACTGACTAACTGCCTGACTGACTGAGACTGGACTGACTGACTGACTGACTGACTGACTGACTAACTGACTGACTGAGACTGACTGAGACTGACTGACTGACTGCTTGACTCTCTGACTGGCTATTTCACTGACTGACTGAATGACTAAATGACTGACTGACACTGACTGACTGACTGCTTGACTACCTGACTGACTGCTTGACTGACTAACTGACTGGACAGGACTGACCGACTGACTGACTGACAGACTGACTGAATAAGGATGACTGACAGACTGACTGAATAAGGCTGACTGACTGACTGACTGACAGACTGACTGAATAAGGCTGACCGACTGACTGACTGCCTGACTGACTGACTGACTGAATGACTGACCGAGACTGACTGACTGACTGAGACTGGACTGGACTGACTGACTGACTGACTGACTGAGACTGACTGACTGCTTTAGTGACTAACTGACTGCACAGGACTGACCGACTGACTGACTGACTGACTGCCTGACTGACTGAATGACTGACTGACTGAGACTAAATGACTGACTGCTTGACTGACTGGCTGAAGGACTAACTGACTGACTGAGTGACTGACTGACTGGACTGACTGACTGAGACTGAATGACTGAGTGCTTGACTGATTGACTGTCAGACTGACTGACTGACTTCGCAAAAGGGAAAAATAAAAAAAAAGAATTATAAAATTAGAAAAAAATATTTGCATTTAAGATTTCCTTCCGGCTGGGATTTGAACCCAGGGCGACACTCATGGAAGCCCAACGCTCTCGCCAATATACTATCGGATCTCTGTTGATCGGTGTCTTAGTTATAATAAAAACAAAAATGCACCTTAGTAATTATTGATCTAAAATCTTTGAAATCTAAAGGTCGAATGATTAAACTGACTCAGAATTTTCTTCCGTACATAAATAATCCATATTTGCAAAAGAAAGAAATTGAAAAAAAAAGAATCTTCAAATTAGAAGAGAAATATATACATGGAAGATTTTCGTTCCGGCCGGGACTCGAACCCAGTACCACGCGCTTGGAACCCAACGGTCTAGCCATTAGGCTATCGGAGCTCTGTCGATGGAAGTCTTAAATATAATAAAAACAAAAAATGCACCTTGGTAATTATTGATTCAAACACTTTGAAATTTACAGGTCGAATAATTAAACTGACTCAGAATTTTTCTCCCTACATAAATAATCAATATTCGCAAAAGAGAAAAATTAAAAAAAAAAAAGAAGAAGAAATTTCAAATTAGAAACTAAAAGTATACATTGAAGATTTTCGTTCAGGCTGGGACTCGAACCCAGGGCCACTCGCTTGGAAGCCTAACACTCTAGCCATTAGTCTATGGGAGCTCTGTCGGTGGGAGTTTGAAATATAATAAAAACAAAAAATGCACCTTGGTAATTGTTTATTTAAACACTTTGAAATCTTCGTGTCGAAAAATTAAACTGACTCAGAATTTTCTTCCCTACATAAATAATCAATAATTGCAAAGGAAAGAAATTGGAAAAAAAAAGAATTTTCAAATTAGAAAAGAAATATATACATTGAAGATATTCGCTCCGGCTGGGACTCGAACCCAGGCCACTCGCTTGGAAGACCAGCGGTCTAACCATTAGGCTATCGGAGTTCTGTCGAGCGGAGTCTTACTGCCTGACTGATACTGCCTGACTGACAGACTGACTCACTGACTGACTGATACTGACTGACTGACTCACTGACTGACCGAGACTGACTGACTAACTGCCTGACTGACTGAGACTGGACTGACTGACTGGCTGACTGACTGACTGACTAACTGACTGACTGAGACTGACTGACTGACTGCTTGACTCTCTGACTGGCTATTTCACTGACTGACTGAATGACTAAATGACTGACTGACACTGACTGACTGACTGCTTGACTACCTGACTGACTGCTTGACTGACTAACTGACTGGACAGGACTGACCGACTGACTGACTGACAGACTGACTGAATAAGGCTGACTGACTGACTGACTGACAGACTGACTGAATAAGGCTGACCGACTGACTGACTGCCTGACTGACTGACTGACTGAATGACTGACTGACTGACTGACCGAGACTGACTGACTGACTGACTGAGACTGGACTGGACTGACTGACTGACTGACTGACTGAGACTGACTGACTGCTTTAGTGACTAACTGACTGCACAGGACTGACCGACTGACTGACTGACTGACTGCCTGACTGACTGAATGACTGACTGACTGAGACTAAATGACTGACTGCTTGACTGACTGGCTGAAGGACTAACTGACTGACTGAGTGACTGACTGACTGGACTGACTGACTGAGACTGAATGACTGAGTGCTTGACTGATTGACTGTCAGACTGACTGACTGACTTCGCAAAAGGGAAAAATAAAAAAAAAGAATTATAAAATTAGAAAAAAATATTTGCATTTAAGATTTCCTTTCCGGCCGGGACTCGAACCCAGTACCACGCGCTAGGAACCCAACGGTCTAGCCATTAGGCTATCGGAGCTCTGTCGATGGAAGTCTTAAATATAATAAAAACAAAAAATGCACCTTGGTAATTATTGATTCAAACACTTTGAAATTTACAGGTCGAATAATTAAACTGACTCAGAATTTTTCTCCCTACATAAATAATCAATATTCGCAAAAGAGAAAAATTAAAAAAAAAAGAACAGGAAATTTCAAATTAGAAACTAAAAGTATACATTGAAGATTTTCGTTCAGGCTGGGACTCGAACCCAGGGCCACTCGCTTGGAAGCCTAACACTCTAGCCATTAGTCTATGGGAGCTCTGTCGGTGGGAGTTTTAAATATAATAAAAACAAAAAATGCACCTTGGTAATTGTTTATTTAAACACTTTGAAATCTTCGTGTCGAAAAATTAAACTGACTCAGAATTTTCTTCCCTACATAAATAATCAATAATTGCAAAGGAAAGAAATTGAAAAAAAAAAAAGAATTTTCAAATTAGAAAAGAAATATTTACATTGAAGATATTCGCTCCGGCTGGGACTCGAACCCAGGCCACTCGCTTGGAAGACCAGCGGTCTAGCCATTAGGCCATCGGAGTTCTGTCGAGCGGAGTCTTACTGCCTGACTGATACTGCCTGACTGACAGACTGACTCACTGACTGACTGATACTGACTGACTGACTCACTGACTGACCGAGACTGACTGACTAACTGCCTGACTGACTGAGACTGGACTGACTGACTGACTGACTAACTGACTGACTGAGACTGACTGACTGACTGCTTGACTCTCTGACTGGCTATTTCACTGACTGACTGAATGACTAAATGACTGACTGACACTGACTGACTGACTGCTTGACTACCTGACTGACTGCTTGACTGACTAACTGACTGGACAGGACTGACCGACTGACTGACTGACTGAATAAGGATGACTGACAGACTGACTGAATAAGGCTGACTGACTGACTGACTGACAGACTGACTGAATAAGGCTGACCGACTGACTGACTGCCTGACTGACTGACTGACTGAATGACTGACTGACTGACTGACCGAGACTGACTGACTGACTGACTGAGACTGGACTGGACTGACTGACTGACTGACTGAGACTGACTGACTGCTTTAGTGACTAACTGACTGCACAGGACTGACCGACTGACTGACTGACTGACTGCCTGACTGACTGACTGACTGAATGACTGACTGACTGAGACTAAATGACTGACTGCTTGACTGACTGGCTGAAGGACTAACTGACTGACTGAGTGACTGACTGACTGGACTGACTGACTGAGACTGAATGACTGAGTGCTTGACTGATTGACTGTCAGACTGACTGACTGACTTCGCAAAAGGGAAAAATAAAAAAAAAGAATTATAAAAAAATATTTGCATTTAAGATTTCCTTTCCGGCTGGGATTTGAACCCAGGGCGACACTCATGGAAGCCCAACGCTCTCGCCAATATACTATCGGATCTCTGTTGATCGGTGTCTTAATTATAATAAAAACAAAAAATGCACCTTAGTAATTATTGATCTAAAATCTTTGAAATCTAAAGGTCGAATGATTAAACTGACTCAGAATTTTCTTCCGTACATAAATAATCCATATTTGCAAAAGAAAGAAATTGAAAAAAAAAAGAATCTTCAAATTAGAAGAGAAATATATACATGGAAGATTTTCGTTCCGGCCGGGACTCGAACCCAGTACCACGCGCTTGGAACCCAACGGTCTAGCCATTAGGCTATCGGAGCTCTGTCGATGGAAGTCTTAAATATAATAAAAACAAAAAATGCACCTTGGTAATTATTGATTCAAACACTTTGAAATTTACAGGTCGAATAATTAAACTGACTCAAAATTTTTCTCCCTACATAAATAATCAATATTCGCAAAAGAGAAAAATTAAAAAAAAAAGAAGAAGAAATTTCAAATTAGAAACTAAAAGTATACATTGAAGATTTTCGTTCAGGCTGGGACTCGAACCCAGGGCCACTCGCTTGGAAGCCTAACACTCTAGCCATTAGTCTATGGGAGCTCTGTCGGTGGGAGTTTTAAATATAATAAAAACAAAAAATGCACCTTGGTAATTGTTTATTTAAACACTTTAAAATCTTCGTGTCGAAAAATTAAACTGACTCAGAATTTTCTTCCCTACATAAATAATCAATAATTGCAAAGAAAGAAATTGAAAAAAAAAGAATTTTCAAATTAGAAAAGAAATATATACATTGAAGATATTCGCTCCGGCTGGGACTCGAACCCAGGCCACTCGCTTGGAAGACCAGCGGTCTAGCCATTAGGCTATCGGAGTTCTGTCGAGCGGAGTCTTACTGCCTGACTGATACTGCCTGACTGACAGACTGACTCACTGACTGACTGATACTGACTGACTGACTCACTGACTGACCGAGACTGACTGACTAACTGCCTGACTGACTGAGACTGGACTGACTGACTGACTGACTGACTAACTGACTGACTGACTGACTAACTGACTGACTGAGACTGACTGACTGACTGCTTGACTCTCTGACTGGCTATTTCACTGACTGACTGAATGACTAAATGACTGACTGACACTGACTGACTGACTGCTTGACTACCTGACTGACTGCTTGACTGACTAACTGACTGGACAGGACTGACCGACTGACTGACTGACAGACTGACTGAATAAGGATGACTGACAGACTGACTGAATAAGGCTGACTAACTGACTGACTGACAGACTGACTGAATAAGGCTGACCGACTGACTGACTGCCTGACTGAATGACTGACCGAGACTGACTGACTAACTGACTGAGACTGGACTGGACTGACTGACTGACTGACTGACTGAGACTGACTGACTGCTTTAGTGACTAACTGACTGCACAGGACTGACCGACTGACTGACTGACTGACTGCCTGACTGACTGACTGACTGAATGACTGACTGACTGAGACTAAATGACTGACTGCTTGACTGACTGGCTGAAGGACTAACTGACTGACTGAGTGACTGACTGACTGAGTGACTGACTGACTGGACTGACTGACTGAGACTGAATGACTGAGTGCTTGACTGATTGACTGTCAGACTGACTGACTGACTTCGCAAAAGGGAAAAATAAAAAAAAAAGAATTATAAAATTAGAAAAAAATATTTGCATTTAAGATTTCCTTTCCGGCTGGGATTTGAACCCAGGGCGACACTCATGGAAGCCCAACGCTCTCGCCAATATACTATCGGATCTCTGTTGATCGGTGTCTTAATTATAATAAAAACAAAAAATGCACCTTAGTAATTATTGATCTAAAAGCTTTGAAATCTAAAGGTCGAATGATTAAACTGACTCAGAATTTTCTTCCGTACATAAATAATCCATATTTGCAAAAGAAAGAAATTGAAAAAAAAAAGAATCTTCAAATTAGAAGAGAAATATATACATGGAAGATTTTCGTTCCGGCCGGGACTCGAACCCAGTACCACGCGCTTGGAACCCAACGGTCTAGCCATTAGGCTATCGGAGCTCTGTCGATGGAAGTCTTAAATATAATAAAAACAAAAAATGCACCTTGGTAATTATTGATTCAAACACTTTGAAATTTACAGGTCGAATAATTAAACTGACTCAGAATTTTTCTTCCTACATAAATAATCAATATTCGCAAAAGAGAAAAATTAAAAAAAAAGAAGAAGAAATTTCAAATTAGAAACTAAAAGTATACATTGAAGATTTTCGTTCAGGCTGGGACTCGAACCCAGGGCCACTCGCTTGGAAGCCTAACACTCTAGCCATTAGTCTATGGGAGCTCTGTCGGTGCGAGTTTTAAATATAACAAAAACAAAAAATGCACCTTGGTAATTGTTTATTTAAACACTTTGAAATCTTTGTGTCGAAAAATTAAACTGACTCAGAATTTTCTTCCCTACATAAATAATCAATAATTGCAAAGGAAAGAAATTGAAAAAAAAAAGAATTTTCAAATTAGAAATTAAATATATACATTGAAGATATTCGCTCCGGCTGGGACTCGAACCCAGGCCACTCGCTTGGAAGACCAGCGGTCTACCCATTAGGCTATCGGAGTTCTGTCGAGCGGAGTCTTACTGCCTGACTGATACTGCCTGACTGACAGACTGACTCACTGACTGACTGATACTGACTGACTGACTCACTGACTGACCGAGACTGACTGACTAACTGCCTGACTGACTGAGACTGGACTGACTGACTGACTGACTGACTGACTGACTAACTGACTGACTGAGACTGACTGACTGACTGCTTGACTCTCTGACTGGCTATTTCACTGACTGACTGAATGACTAAATGACTGACTGACACTGACTGACTGCTTGAAAACCTGACTGACTGCTTGTCTGACTAACTGACTGGACAGGACTGACCGACTGACTGACTGACAGACTGACTGAATAAGGATGACTGACAGACTGACTGAATAAGGCTGACTGACTGACTGACTGACAGACTGACTGAATAAGGCTGACCGACTGACTGATTGCCTGACTGACTGACTGACTGAATGACTGACTGACTGACTGCTTTAGTGACTAACTGACTGCACAGGACTGACCGACTGACTGACTGACTGACTGCCTGACTGACTGACTGACTGAATGACTGACTGACTGAGACTAAATGACTGACTGCTTGACTGACTGGCTGAAGGACTAACTGACTGACTGAGTGACTGACTGACTGGACTGACTGACTGAGACTGAATGACTGAGTGCTTGACTGATTGACTGTCAGACTGACTGACTGACTTCGCAAAAGGGAAAAATAAAAAAAAAAGAATTATAAAATTAGAAAAAAATATTTGCATTTAAGATTTTCTTTCCGGCCGGGACTCGAACCCAGTACCACGCGCTAGGAACCCAACGGTCTAGCCATTAGGCTATCGGAGCTCTGTCGATGGAAGTCTTAAATATAATAAAAACAAAAAATGCACCTTGGTAATTATTGATTCAAACACTTTGAAATTTACAGGTCGAATAATTAAACTGACTCAGAATTTTTCTCCCTACATAAATAATCAATATTCGCAAAAGAGAAAAATTAAAAAAAAAGAAGAAGAAATTTCAAATTAGAAACTAAAAGTATACATTGAAGATTTTCGTTCAGGCTGGGACTCGAACCCAGGACCACTCGCTTGGAAGCCTAACACTCTAGCCATTAGTCTATGGGAGCTCTGTCGGTGGGAGTTTTAAATATAATAAAAACAATAAATGCACCTTGGTAATTGTTTATTTAAACACTTTGAAATCTTCGTGTCGAAAAATTAAACTGACTCAGAATTTTCTTCCCTACATAAATTATCAATAATTGCAAAGGAAAGAAATTGAAAAAAAAAAGAATTTTCAAATTAGAAAAGAAATATATACATTGAAGATATTCGCTCCGGCTGGGACTCGAACCCAGGCCACTCGCTTGGAAGACCAGCGGTCTAGCCATTAGGCTATCGGAGTTCTGTCGAGCGGAGTCTTACTGCCTGACTGATACTGCCTGACTGACAGACTGACTCACTGACTGACTGATACTGACTGACTGACTCACTGACTGACCGAGACTGACTGACTAACTGCCTGACTGACTGAGACTGGACTGACTGACTGACTGACTGACTAACTGACTGACTGACTGACTAACTGACTGACTGAGACTGACTGACTGACTGCTTGACTCTCTGACTGGCTATTTCACTGACTGACTGAATGACTAAATGACTGACTGACACTGACTGACTGACTGCTTGACTACCTGACTGACTGCTTGACTGACTAACTGACTGGACAGGACTGACCGACTGACTGACTGACAGACTGACTGAATAAGGATGACTGACAGACTGACTGAATAAGGCTGACTAACTGACTGACTGACAGACTGACTGAATAAGGCTGACCGACTGACTGACTGCCTGACTGAATGACTGACCGAGACTGACTGACTAACTGACTGAGACTGGACTGGACTGACTGACTGACTGACTGACTGAGACTGACTGACTGCTTTAGTGACTAACTGACTGCACAGGACTGACCGACTGACTGACTGACTGACTGCCTGACTGACTGACTGACTGAATGACTGACTGACTGAGACTAAATGACTGACTGCTTGACTGACTGGCTGAAGGACTAACTGACTGACTGAGTGACTGACTGACTGAGTGACTGACTGACTGGACTGACTGACTGAGACTGAATGACTGAGTGCTTGACTGATTGACTGTCAGACTGACTGACTGACTTCGCAAAAGGGAAAAATAAAAAAAAAAGAATTATAAAATTAGAAAAAAATATTTGCATTTAAGATTTCCTTTCCGGCTGGGATTTGAACCCAGGGCGACACTCATGGAAGCCCAACGCTCTCGCCAATATACTATCGGATCTCTGTTGATCGGTGTCTTAATTATAATAAAAACAAAAAATGCACCTTAGTAATTATTGATCTAAAAGCTTTGAAATCTAAAGGTCGAATGATTAAACTGACTCAGAATTTTCTTCCGTACATAAATAATCCATATTTGCAAAAGAAAGAAATTGAAAAAAAAAAGAATCTTCAAATTAGAAGAGAAATATATACATGGAAGATTTTCGTTCCGGCCGGGACTCGAACCCAGTACCACGCGCTTGGAACCCAACGGTCTAGCCATTAGGCTATCGGAGCTCTGTCGATGGAAGTCTTAAATATAATAAAAACAAAAAATGCACCTTGGTAATTATTGATTCAAACACTTTGAAATTTACAGGTCGAATAATTAAACTGACTCAGAATTTTTCTTCCTACATAAATAATCAATATTCGCAAAAGAGAAAAATTAAAAAAAAAGAAGAAGAAATTTCAAATTAGAAACTAAAAGTATACATTGAAGATTTTCGTTCAGGCTGGGACTCGAACCCAGGGCCACTCGCTTGGAAGCCTAACACTCTAGCCATTAGTCTATGGGAGCTCTGTCGGTGCGAGTTTTAAATATAACAAAAACAAAAAATGCACCTTGGTAATTGTTTATTTAAACACTTTGAAATCTTCGTGTCGAAAAATTAAACTGACTCAGAATTTTCTTCCCTACATAAATAATCAATAATTGCAAAGGAAAGAAATTGAAAAAAAAAAGAATTTTCAAATTAGAAATTAAATATATACATTGAAGATATTCGCTCCGGCTGGGACTCGAACCCAGGCCACTCGCTTGGAAGACCAGCGGTCTACCCATTAGGCTATCGGAGTTCTGTCGAGCGGAGTCTTACTGCCTGACTGATACTGCCTGACTGACAGACTGACTCACTGACTGACTGATACTGACTGACTGACTCACTGACTGACCGAGACTGACTGACTAACTGCCTGACTGACTGAGACTGGACTGACTGACTGACTGACTGACTGACTGACTAACTGACTGACTGAGACTGACTGACTGACTGCTTGACTCTCTGACTGGCTATTTCACTGACTGACTGAATGACTAAATGACTGACTGACACTGACTGACTGCTTGAAAACCTGACTGACTGCTTGTCTGACTAACTGACTGGACAGGACTGACCGACTGACTGACTGACAGACTGACTGAATAAGGATGACTGACAGACTGACTGAATAAGGCTGACTGACTGACTGACTGACAGACTGACTGAATAAGGCTGACCGACTGACTGATTGCCTGACTGACTGACTGACTGAATGACTGACTGACTGACTGCTTTAGTGACTAACTGACTGCACAGGACTGACCGACTGACTGACTGACTGACTGCCTGACTGACTGACTGACTGAATGACTGACTGACTGAGACTAAATGACTGACTGCTTGACTAAATGGCTGAAGGACTAACTGACTGACTGAGTGACTGACTGACTGGACTGACTGACTGAGACTGAATGACTGAGTGCTTGACTGATTGACTGTCAGACTGACTGACTGACTTCGCAAAAGGGAAAAATAAAAAAAAAAAGAATTATAAAATTAGAAAAAAATATTTGCATTTAAGATTTTCTTTCCGGCCGGGACTCGAACCCAGTACCACGCGCTAGGAACCCAACGGTCTAGCCATTAGGCTATCGGAGCTCTGTCGATGGAAGTCTTAAATATAATAAAAACAAAAAATGCACCTTGGTAATTATTGATTCAAACACTTTGAAATTTACAGGTCGAATAATTAAACTGACTCAGAATTTTTCTCCCTACATAAATAATCAATATTCGCAAAAGAGAAAAATTAAAAAAAAAGAAGAAGAAATTTCAAATTAGAAACTAAAAGTATACATTGAAGATTTTCGTTCAGGCTGGGACTCGAACCCAGGACCACTCGCTTGGAAGCCTAACACTCTAGCCATTAGTCTATGGGAGCTCTGTCGGTGGGAGTTTTAAATATAATAAAAACAATAAATGCACCTTGGTAATTGTTTATTTAAACACTTTGAAATCTTCGTGTCGAAAAATTAAACTGACTCAGAATTTTCTTCCCTACATAAATTATCAATAATTGCAAAGGAAAGAAATTGAAAAAAAAAAGAATTTTCAAATTAGAAAAGAAATATATACATTGAAGATATTCGCTCCGGCTGGGACTCGAACCCAGGCCACTCGCTTGGAAGACCAGCGGTCTAGCCATTAGGCTATCGGAGTTCTGTCGAGCGGAGTCTTACTGCCTGACTGATACTGCCTGACTGACAGACTGACTCACTGACTGACTGATACTGACTGACTGACTCACTGACTGACCGAGACTGACTGACTAACTGCCTGACTGACTGAGACTGGACTGACTGACTGACTGACTGACTAACTGACTGACTGACTGACTAACTGACTGACTGAGACTGACTGACTGACTGCTTGACTCTCTGACTGGCTATTTCACTGACTGACTGAATGACTAAATGACTGACTGACACTGACTGACTGACTGCTTGACTACCTGACTGACTGCTTGACTGACTAACTGACTGGACAGGACTGACCGACTGACTGACTGACAGACTGACTGAATAAGGATGACTGACAGACTGACTGAATAAGGCTGACTAACTGACTGACTGACAGACTGACTGAATAAGGCTGACCGACTGACTGACTGCCTGACTGAATGACTGACCGAGACTGACTGACTAACTGACTGAGACTGGACTGGACTGACTGACTGACTGACTGACTGAGACTGACTGACTGCTTTAGTGACTAACTGACTGCACAGGACTGACCGACTGACTGACTGACTGACTGCCTGACTGACTGACTGACTGAATGACTGACTGACTGAGACTAAATGACTGACTGCTTGACTGACTGGCTGAAGGACTAACTGACTGACTGAGTGACTGACTGACTGAGTGACTGACTGACTGGACTGACTGACTGAGACTGAATGACTGAGTGCTTGACTGATTGACTGTCAGACTGACTGACTGACTTCGCAAAAGGGAAAAATAAAAAAAAAAGAATTATAAAATTAGAAAAAAATATTTGCATTTAAGATTTCCTTTCCGGCTGGGATTTGAACCCAGGGCGACACTCATGGAAGCCCAACGCTCTCGCCAATATACTATCGGATCTCTGTTGATCGGTGTCTTAATTATAATAAAAACAAAAAATGCACCTTAGTAATTATTGATCTAAAAGCTTTGAAATCTAAAGGTCGAATGATTAAACTGACTCAGAATTTTCTTCCGTACATAAATAATCCATATTTGCAAAAGAAAGAAATTGAAAAAAAAAAGAATCTTCAAATTAGAAGAGAAATATATACATGGAAGATTTTCGTTCCGGCCGGGACTCGAACCCAGTACCACGCGCTTGGAACCCAACGGTCTAGCCATTAGGCTATCGGAGCTCTGTCGATGGAAGTCTTAAATATAATAATAACAAAAAATGCACCTTGGTAATTATTGATTCAAACACTTTGAAATTTACAGGTCGAATAATTAAACTGACTCAGAATTTTTCTTCCTACATAAATAATCAATATTCGCAAAAGAGAAAAATTAAAAAAAAAGAAGAAGAAATTTCAAATTAGAAACTAAAAGTATACATTGAAGATTTTCGTTCAGGCTGGGACTCGAACCCAGGGCCACTCGCTTGGAAGCCTAACACTCTAGCCATTAGTCTATGGGAGCTCTGTCGGTGCGAGTTTTAAATATAACAAAAACAAAAAATGCACCTTGGTAATTGTTTATTTAAACACTTTGAAATCTTTGTGTCGAAAAATTAAACTGACTCAGAATTTTCTTCCCTACATAAATAATCAATAATTGCAAAGGAAAGAAATTGAAAAAAAAAAGAATTTTCAAATTAGAAATTAAATATATACATTGAAGATATTCGCTCCGGCTGGGACTCGAACCCAGGCCACTCGCTTGGAAGACCAGCGGTCTACCCATTAGGCTATCGGAGTTCTGTCGAGCGGAGTCTTACTGCCTGACTGATACTGCCTGACTGACAGACTGACTCACTGACTGACTGATACTGACTGACTGACTCACTGACTGACCGAGACTGACTGACTAACTGCCTGACTGACTGAGACTGGACTGACTGACTGACTGACTGACTGACTGACTAACTGACTGACTGAGACTGACTGACTGACTGCTTGACTCTCTGACTGGCTATTTCACTGACTGACTGAATGACTAAATGACTGACTGACACTGACTGACTGCTTGAAAACCTGACTGACTGCTTGTCTGACTAACTGACTGGACAGGACTGACCGACTGACTGACTGACAGACTGACTGAATAAGGATGACTGACAGACTGACTGAATAAGGCTGACTGACTGACTGACTGACAGACTGACTGAATAAGGCTGACCGACTGACTGATTGCCTGACTGACTGACTGACTGAATGACTGACTGACTGACTGCTTTAGTGACTAACTGACTGCACAGGACTGACCGACTGACTGACTGACTGACTGCCTGACTGACTGACTGACTGAATGACTGACTGACTGAGACTAAATGACTGACTGCTTGACTGACTGGCTGAAGGACTAACTGACTGACTGAGTGACTGACTGACTGTACTGACTGACTGAGACTGAATGACTGAGTGCTTGACTGATTGACTGTCAGACTGACTGACTGACTTCGCAAAAGGGAAAAATAAAAAAAAAAGAATTATAAAATTAGAAAAAAATATTTGCATTTAAGATTTTCTTTCCGGCCGGGACTCGAACCCAGTACCACGCGCTAGGAACCCAACGGTCTAGCCATTAGGCTATCGGAGCTCTGTCGATGGAAGTCTTAAATATAATAAAAACAAAAAATGCACCTTGGTAATTATTGATTCAAACACTTTGAAATTTACAGGTCGAATAATTAAACTGACTCAGAATTTTTCTCCCTACATAAATAATCAATATTCGCAAAAGAGAAAAATTAAAAAAAAAGAAGAAGAAATTTCAAATTAGAAACTAAAAGTATACATTGAAGATTTTCGTTCAGGCTGGGACTCGAACCCAGGACCACTCGCTTGGAAGCCTAACACTCTAGCCATTAGTCTATGGGAGCTCTGTCGGTGGGAGTTTTAAATATAATAAAAACAATAAATGCACCTTGGTAATTGTTTATTTAAACACTTTGAAATCTTTGTGTCGAAAAATTAAACTGACTCAGAATTTTCTTCCCTACATAAATTATCAATAATTGCAAAGGAAAGAAATTGAAAAAAAAAAGAATTTTCAAATTAGAAAAGAAATATATACATTGAAGATATTCGCTCCGGCTGGGACTCGAACCCAGGCCACTCGCTTGGAAGACCAGCGGTCTAGCCATTAGGCTATCGGAGTTCTGTCGAGCGGAGTCTTACTGCCTGACTGATACTGCCTGACTGACAGACTGACTCACTGACTGACTGATACTGACTGACTGACTCACTGACTGACCGAGACTGACTGACTAACTGCCTGACTGACTGAGACTGGACTGACTGACTGACTGACTGACTAACTGACTGACTGACTGACTAACTGACTGACTGAGACTGACTGACTGACTGCTTGACTCTCTGACTGGCTATTTCACTGACTGACTGAATGACTAAATGACTGACTGACACTGACTGACTGACTGCTTGACTACCTGACTGACTGCTTGACTGACTAACTGACTGGACAGGACTGACCGACTGACTGACTGACAGACTGACTGAATAAGGATGACTGACAGACTGACTGAATAAGGCTGACTGACTGACTGACTGACAGACTGACTGAATAAGGCTGACCGACTGACTGACTGCCTGACTGACTGACTGACTGAATGACTGACTGACTGACTGACCGAGACTGACTGACTAACTGACTGAGACTGGACTGGACTGACTGACTGACTGACTGACTGAGACTGACTGACTGCTTTAGTGACTAACTGACTGCACAGGACTGACCGACTGACTGACTGACTGACTGCCTGACTGACTGACTGACTGAATGACTGACTGACTGAGACTAAATGACTGACTGCTTGACTGACTGGCTGAAGGACTAACTGACTGACTGAGTGACTGACTGACTGGACTGACTGACTGAGACTGAATGACTGAGTGCTTGACTGATTGACTGTCAGACTGACTGACTGACTTCGCAAAAGGGAAAAATAAAAAAAAAAGAATTATAAAATTAGAAAAAAATATTTGCATTTAAGATTTCCTTTCCGGCTGGGATTTGAACCCAGGGCGACACGCATGGAAGCCCAACGCTCTCGCCAATATACTATCGGATCTCTGTTGATCGGTGTCTTAATTATAATAAAAACAAAAAATGCACCTTAGTAATTATTGATCTAAAAGCTTTGAAATCTAAAGGTCGAATGATTAAACTGACTCAGAATTTTCTTCCGTACATAAATAATCCATATTTGCAAAAGAAAGAAATTGAAAAAAAAAAGAATCTTCAAATTAGAAGAGAAATATATACATGGAAGATTTTCGTTCCGGCCGGGACTCGAACCCAGTACCACGCGCTTGGAACCCAACGGTCTAGCCATTAGGCTATCGGAGCTCTGTCGATGGAAGTCTTAAATATAATAAAAACAAAAAATGCACCTTGGTAATTATTGATTCAAACACTTTGAAATTTACAGGTCGAATAATTAAACTGACTCAGAATTTTTCTTCCTACATAAATAATCAATATTCGCAAAAGAGAAAAATTAAAAAAAAAAGAAGAAGAAATTTCAAATTAGAAACTAAAAGTATACATTGAAGATTTTCGTTCAGGCTGGGACTCGAACCCAGGGCCACTCGCTTGGAAGCCTAACACTCTAGCCATTAGTCTATGGGAGCTCTGTCGGTGCGAGTTTTAAATATAATAAAAACAAAAAATGCACCTTGGTAATTGTTTATTTAAACACTTTGAAATCTTCGTGTCGAAAAATTAAACTGACTCAGAATTTTCTTCCCTACATAAATAATCAATAATTGCAAAGGAAAGAAATTGAAAAAAAAAAGAATTTTCAAATTAGAAATTAAATATATACATTGAAGATATTCGCTCCGGCTGGGACTCGAACCCAGGCCACTCGCTTGGAAGACCAGCGGTCTACCCATTAGGCTATCGGAGTTCTGTCGAGCGGAGTCTTACTGCCTGACTGATACTGCCTGACTGACAGACTGACTCACTGACTGACTGATACTGACTGACTGACTCACTGACTGACCGAGACTGACTGACTAACTGCCTGACTGACTGAGACTGGACTGACTGACTGACTGACTGACTGACTGACTAACTGACTGACTGAGACTGACTGACTGACTGCTTGACTCTCTGACTGGCTATTTCACTGACTGACTGCTTGACTACCTGACTGACTGCTTGACTGACTAACTGACTGGACAGGACTGACCGACTGACTGACTGAATAAGGATGACTGACAGACTGACTGAATAAGGCTGACTGACTGACTGACTGACAGACTGACTGAATAAGGCTGACCGACTGACTGACTGCCTGACTGACTGAATGACTGACTGACTGACCGAGACTGACTGACTGACTGACTGAGACTGGACTGGACTGACTGACTGACTGACTGACTGAGACTGACTGACTGCTTTAGTGACTAACTGACTGCACAGGACTGACCGACTGACTGACTGAATGACTGACTGACTGAGACTAAATGACTGACTGCTTGACTGACTGGCTGAAGGACTAACTGACTGACTGAGTGACTGACTGACTGGACTGACTGACTGAGACTGAATGACTGAGTGCTTGACTGAATGACTGTCAGACTGACTGACTGACTTCGCAAAAGGGAAAAATAAAAAAAAAAGAATTATAAAATTAGAAAAAAATATTTGCATTTAAGATTTCCTTTCCGGCCGGGACTCGAACCCAGTACCACGCGCTAGGAACCCAACGGTCTAGCCATTAGGCTATCGGAGCTCTGTCGATGGAAGTCTTAAATATAATAAAAACAAAAAATGCACCTTGGTAATTATTGATTCAAACACTTTGAAATTTACAGGTCGAATAATTAAACTGACTCAGAATTTTTCTTCCTACATAAATAATCAATATTCGCAAAAGAGAAAAATTAAAAAAAAAGAAGAAGAAATTTCAAATTAGAAACTAAAAGTATACATTGAAGATTTTCGTTCAGGCTGGGACTCGAACCCAGGGCCACTCGCTTGGAAGCCTAACACTCTAGCCATTAGTCTATGGGAGCTCTGTCGGTGCGAGTTTTAAATAAAATAAAAACAAAAAATGCACCTTGGTAATTGTTTATTTAAACACTTTGAAATCTTCGTGTCGAAAAATTAAACTGACTCAGAATTTTCTTCCCTACATAAATAATCAATAATTGCAAAGGAAAGAAATTGAAAAAAAAAGAATTTTCAAATTAGAAATTAAATATATACATTGAAGATATTCGCTCCGGCTGGGACTCGAACCCAGGCCACTCGCTTGGAAGACCAGCGGTCTAGCCATTAGGCTATCGGAGTTCTGTCGAGCGGAGTCTTACTGCCTGACTGATACTGCCTGACTGACTGATACTGACTGACTGACTCACTGACTGACCGAGACTGACTGACTAACTGCCTGACTGACTGAGACTGGACTGACTGACTGACTGACTGACTGACTGACTAACTGACTGACTGAGACTGACTGACTGACTGCTTGACTCTCTGACTGGCTATTTCACTGACTGACTGAATGACTAAATGACTGACTGACACTGACTGACTGACTGCTTGACTACCTGACTGACTGCTTGACTGACTAACTGACTGGACAGGACTGACCGACTGACTGACTGACTGACAGACTGAATAAGGATGACTGACAGACTGACTGAATAAGGCTGACCGACTGACTGACTGCCTGACTGACTGACTGACTGAATGACTGACTGACTGACTGACCGAGACTGACTGACTGACTGACTGAGACTGGACTGGACTGACTGACTGACTGACTGACTGAGACTGACTGACTGCTTTAGTGACTAACTGACTGCACAGGACTGACCGACTGACTGACTGAATGACTGACTGACTGAGACTAAATGACTGACTGCTTGACTGACTGGCTGAAGGACTAACTGACTGACTGAGTGACTGACTGACTGGACTGACTGACTGAGACTGAATGACTGAGTGCTTGACTGATTGACTGTCAGACTGACTGACTGACTTCGCAAAAGGGAAAAATAAAAAAAAAAAAGAATTATAAAATTAGAAAAAAATATTTGCATTTAAGATTTCCTTTCCGGCCGGGACTCGAACCCAGTACCACGCGCTAGGAACCCAACGGTCTAGCCATTAGGCTATCGGAGCTCTGTCGATGGAAGTCTTAAATATAATAAAAACAAAAAATGCACCTTGGTAATTATTGATTCAAACACTTTGAAATTTACAGGTCGAATAATTAAACTGACTCAGAATTTTTCCCCCTACATAAATAATCAATATTCGCAAAAGAGAAAAATTAAAAAAAAAGAAGAAGAAATTTCAAATTAGAAACTAAAAGTATACATTGAAGATTTTCGTTCAGGCTGGGACTCGAACCCAGGGCCACTCGCTTGGAAGCCTAACACTCTAGCCATTAGTCTATGGGAGCTCTGTCGGTGGGAGTTTTAAATATAATAAAAACAAAAAATGCACCTTGGTAATTGTTTATTTAAACACTTTGAAATCTTCGTGTCGAAAAATTAAACTGACTCAGAATTTTCTTCCCTACATAAATAATCAATAATTGCAAAGGAAAGGAATTGAAAAAAAAAAGAATTTTCAAATTAGAAAAGAAATATATACATTGAAGATATTCGCTCCGGCTGGGACTCGAACCCAGGCCACTCGCTTGGAAGACCAGCGGTCTAGCCATTAGGCTATCGGAGTTCTGTCGAGCGGAGTCTTACTGCCTGACTGATACTGCCTGACTGACAGACTGACTCACTGACTGATTGATACTGACTGACTGACTCACTGACTGACCGAGACTGACTGACTAACTGCCTGACTGACTGAGACTGGACTGACTGACTGACTGACTGACTGACTGACTAACTGACTGACTGAGACTGACTGACTGACTGCTTGACTCTCTAACTGGCTATTTCACTGACTGACTGAATGACTAAATGACTGACTGACACTGACTGACTGACTGCTTGACTACCTGACTGACTGCTTGACTGACTAACTGACTGGACAGGACTGACCGACTGACTGACTGACAGACTGACTGAATAAGGATGACTGACAGACTGACTGAATAAGGCTGACTGACTGACTGACTGACAGACTGACTGAATAAGGCTGACCGACTGACTGACTGCCTGACTGACTGCCTGACTGAATGACTGACTGACTGACTGACCGAGACTGACTGACTGACTGACTGAGACTGGACTGGACTGACTGACTGACTGACTGACTGAGACTGACTGACTGCTTTAGTGACTAACTGACTGCACAGGACTGACCGACTGACTGACTGAATGACTGACTGACTGAGACTAAATGACTGACTGCTTGACTGACTGGCTGAAGGACTAACTGACTGACTGAGTGACTGACTGACTGGACTGACTGACTGAGACTGAATGACTGAGTGCTTGACTGATTGACTGTCAGTTTGACTGACTGACTTCGCAAAAGGGAAAAATAAAAAAAAAAGAATTATAAAATTAGAAAAAAATATTTGCATTTAAGATTTACTGATACTGCCTGACTGACAGACTGACTCACTGACTGACCGAGACTGACTGACTAACTGCCTGACTGACTGAGACTGGACTGACTGACTGACTGACTGACTGACTGACTAACTGACTGATTGAGACTGACTGACTGACTGCTTGACTCTCTGACTGGCTATTTCACTGACTGACTGAATGACTAAATGACTGACTGACACTGACTGACTGCTTGACTACCTGACTGACTGCTTGACTGACTAACTGACTGGACAGGACTGACCGACTGACTGACTGACAGACTGACTGAATAAGGATGACTGACAGACTGACTGAATAAGGCTGACTGACTGACTGACTGACAGACTGACTGAATAAGGCTGACCGACTGACTGACTGCCTGACTGACTGACTGACTGAATGACTGACTGACTGACTGACCGAGACTGACTGACTGACTGACTGAGACTGGACTGGACTGACTGACTGACTGACTGACTGAGACTGACTGACTGCTTTAGTGACTAACTGACTGCACAGGACTGACCGACTGACTGACTGAATGACTGACTGACTGAGACTAAATGACTGACTGCTTGACTGACTGGCTGAAGGACTAACTGACTGACTGAGTGACTGACTGACTGGACTGACTGACTGAGACTGAATGACTGAGTGCTTGACTGATTGACTGTCAGACTGACTGACTGACTTCGCAAAAGGGAAAAATAAAAAAAAAAGAATTATAAAATTAGAAAAAAATATTTGCATTTAAGATTTCCTTTCCGGCCGGGACTCGAACCCAGTACCACGCGCTAGGAACCCAACGGTCTAGCCATTAGGCTATCGGAGCTCTGTCGATGGAAGTCTTAAATATAATAAAAACAAAAAATGCACCTTGGTAATTATTGATTCAAACACTTTGAAATTTACAGGTCGAATAATTAAACTGACTCAGAATTTTTCTCCCTACATAAATAATCAATATTCGCAAAAGAGAAAAATTAAAAAAAAAAGAAGAAGAAATTTCAAATTAGAAACTAAAAGTATACATTGAAGATTTTCGTTCAGGCTGGGACTCGAACCCAGGGCCACTCGCTTGGAAGCCTAACACTCTAGCCATTAGTCTATGGGAGCTCTATCGGTGGGAGTTTTAAATATAATAAAAACAAAAAATGCACCTTGGTAATTGTTTATTTAAACACTTTGAAATCTTCGTGTCGAAAAATTAAACTGACTCAGAATTTTCTTCCCTACATAAATAATCAATAATTGCAAAGGAAAGAAATTGAAAAAAAAAAGAATTTTCAAATTAGAAAAGAAATATATACATTGAAGATATTCGCTCCGGCTGGGACTCGAACCCAGGCCACTCGCTTGGAAGACCAGCGGTCTAGCCATTAGGCTATCGGAGTTCTGTCGAGCGGAGTCTTACTGCCTGACTGATACTGCCTGACTGACAGACTGACTCACTGACTGACTGATACTGACTGACTGACTCACTGACTGACCGAGACTGACTGACTAACTGCCTGACTGACTGAGACTGGACTGACTGACTGACTGACTGACTGACTGACTAACTGACTGACTGAGACTGACTGACTGACTGCTTGACTCTCTGACTGGCTATTTCACTGACTGACTGAATGACTAAATGACTGACTGACACTGACTGACTGCTTGACTACCTGACTGACTGCTTGACTGACTAACTGACTGGACAGGACTGACCGACTGACTGACTGACAGACTGACTGAATAAGGATGACTGACAGACTGACTGGACAGGACTGACCGACTGACTGACTGACAGACTGACTGAATAAGGATGACTGACAGACTGACTGACTG
Organism: Uloborus diversus; assembly: GCF_026930045.1. Classification (NCBI taxonomy): domain Eukaryota; kingdom Metazoa; phylum Arthropoda; class Arachnida; order Araneae; family Uloboridae; genus Uloborus; species Uloborus diversus. The sequence goes on along the minus strand of NW_026558350.1, from coordinate 78,039 downwards.
CCTGACTGACTGACTGACTGACCGAGACTGACTGACTGACTGACTGAGACTGGACTGGACTGACTGACTGACTGACTGACTGAGACTGACTGACTGCTTTAGTGACTAACTGACTGCACAGGTCTGACCGACTGACTGACTGAATGACTGACTGACTGAGACTAAATGACTGACTGCTTGACTGACTGGCTGAAGGACTAACTGACTGACTGAGTGACTGACTGACTGGACTGACTGACTGAGACTGAATGACTGAGTGCTTGACTGATTGACTGTCAGACTGACTGACTGACTTCGCAAAAGGGAAAAATAAAAAAAAAAGAATTATAAAATTAGAAAAAAATATTTGCATTTAAGATTTCCTTTCCGGCCGGGACTCGAACCCAGTACCACGCGCTAGGAACCCAACGGTCTAGCCATTAGGCTATCGGAGCTCTGTCGATGGAAGTCTTAAATATAATAAAAACAAAAAATGCACCTTGGTAATTATTGATTCAAACACTTTGAAATTTACAGGTCGAATAATTAAACTGACTCAGATTTTTTCTCCCTACATAAATAATCAATATTCGCAAAAGAGAAAAATTAAAAAAAAAAGAAGAAGAAATTTAAAATTAGAAACTAAAAGTATACATTGAAGATTTTCGTTCAGGCTGGGACTCGAACCCAGGGCCACTCGCTTGGAAGCCTAACACTCTAGCCATTAGTCTATGGGAGCTCTGTCGGTGGGAGTTTTAAATATAATAAAAACAAAAAATGCACCTTGGTAATTGTTTATTTAAACACTTTGAAATCTTTGTGTCGAAAAATTAAACTGACTCAGAATTTTCTTCCCTACATAAATAATCAATAATTGCAAAGGAAAGAAATTGAAAAAAAAAAAGAATTTTCAAATTAGAAAAGAAATATATACATTGAAGATATTCGCTCCGGCTGGGACTCGAACCCAGGCCACTCGCTTGGAAGACCAGCGGTCTAGCCATTAGGCTATCGGAGTTCTGTCGAGCGGAGTCTTACTGCCTGACTGATACTGCCTGACTGACAGACTGACTCACTGACTGACTGATACTGACTGACTGACTCACTGACTGACCGAGACTGACTGACTAACTGCCTGACTGACTGAGACTGGACTGACTGACTGACTGACTGACTGACTGACTAACTGACTGACTGAGACTGACTGACTGACTGCTTGACTCTCTAACTGGCTATTTCACTGACTGACTGAATGACTAAATGACTGACTGACACTGACTGACTGACTGCTTGACTACCTGACTGACTGCTTGACTGACTAACTGACTGGACAGGACTGACCGACTGACTGACTGACAGACTGACTGAATAAGGATGACTGACAGACTGACTGAATAAGGCTGACTGACTGACTGACTGACAGACTGACTGAATAAGGCTGACCGACTGACTGACTGCCTGACTGACTGACTGAATGACTGACTGACTGACTGACCGAGACTGACTGACTGACTGACTGAGACTGGACTGGACTGACTGACTGACTGACTGACTGAGACTGACTGACTGCTTTAGTGACTAACTGACTGCACAGGACTGACCGACTGACTGACTGAATGACTGACTGACTGAGACTAAATGACTGACTGCTTGACTGACTGGCTGAAGGACTAACTGACTGACTGAGTGACTGACTGACTGGACTGACTGACTGAGACTGAATGACTGAGTGCTTGACTGATTGACTGTCAGACTGACTGACTGACTTCGCAAAAGGGAAAAATAAAAAAAAAAGAATTATAAAATTAGAAAAAAATATTTGCATTTAAGATTTCCTTTCCGGCCGGGACGCGAACCCAGTACCACGCGCTAGGAACCCAACGGTCTAGCCATTAGGCTATCGGAGCTCTGTCGATGGAAGTCTTAAATATAATAAAAACAAAAAATGCACCTTGGTAATTATTGATTCAAACACTTTGAAATTTACAGGTCGAATAATTAAACTGACTCAGAATTTTTCTCCCTACATAAATAATCAATATTCGCAAAAGAGAAAAATTAAAAAAAAAGAAGAAGAAATTTCAAATTAGAAACTAAAAGTATACATTGAAGATTTTTGTTCAGGCTGGGACGCGAACCCAGGGCCACTCGCTTGGAAGCCTAACACTCTAGCCATTAGTCTATGGGAGCTCTGTCGGTGGGAGTTTTAAATATAATAAAAACAAAAAATGCACCTTGGTAATTGTTTATTTAAACACTTTGAAATCTTCGTGTCGAAAAATTAAACTGACTCAGAATTTTCTTCCCTACATAAATAATCAATAATTGCAAAGGAAAGAAATTGAAAAAAAAAAGAATTTTCAAATTAGAAAAGAAATATATACATTGAAGATATTCGCTCCGGCTGGGACTCGAACCCAGGCCACTCGCTTGGAAGACCAGCGGTCTAGCCATTAGGCTATCGGAGTTCTGTCGAGCGGAGTCTTACTGCCTGACTGATACTGCCTGACTGACAGACTGACTCACTGACTGACTGATACTGACTGACTGACTCACTGACTGACCGAGACTGACTGACTAACTGCCTGACTGACTGAGACTGGACTGACTGACTGACTGACTGACTGACTGACTAACTGACTGACTGAGACTGACTGACTGACTGCTTGACTCTCTGACTGGCTATTTCACTGACTGACTGAATGACTAAATGACTGACTGACACTGACTGACTGCTTGACTACCTGACTGACTGCTTGACTGACTAACTGACTGGACAGGACTGACCGACTGACTGACTGACAGACTGACTGAATAAGGATGACTGACAGACTGACTGAATAAGGCTGACTGACTGACTGACTGACAGACTGACTGAATAAGGCTGACCGACTGACTGACTGCCTGACTGACTGACTGACTGAATGACTGACTGACTGACTGACCGAGACTGACTGACTGACTGACTGAGACTGGACTGGACTGACTGACTGACTGACTGACTGAGACTGACTGACTGCTTTAGTGACTAACTGACTGCACAGGACTGACCGACTGACTGACTGAATGACTGACTGACTGAGACTAAATGACTGACTGCTTGACTGACTGGCTGAAGGACTAACTGACTGACTGAGTGACTGACTGACTGGACTGACTGACTGAGACTGAATGACTGAGTGCTTGACTGATTGACTGTCAGACTGACTGTCTGACTTCGCAAAAGGGAAAAATAAAAAAAAAAGAATTATAAAATTAGAAAAAAATATTTGCATTTAAGATTTCCTTTCCGGCCGGGACTCGAACCCAGTACCACGCGCTAGGAACCCAACGGTCTAGCCATTAGGCTATCGGAGCTCTGTCGATGGAAGTCTTAAATATAATAAAAACAAAAAATGCACCTTGGTAATTATTGATTCAAACACTTTGAAATTTACAGGTCGAATAATTAAACTGACTCAGAATTTTTCTCCCTACATAAATAATCAATATTCGCAAAAGAGAAAAATTAAAAAAAAAAGAAGAAGAAATTTCAAATTAGAAACTAAAAGTATACATTGAAGATTTTCGTTCAGGCTGGGACTCGAACCCAGGGCCACTCGCTTGGAAGCCTAACACTCTAGCCATTAGTCTATGGGAGCTCTGTCGGTGGGAGTTTTAAATATAATAAAAACAAAAAATGCACCTTGGTAATTGTTTATTTAAACACTTTGAAATCTTCGTGTCGAAAAATTAAACTGACTCAGAATTTTCTTCCCTACATAAATAATCAATAATTGCAAAGGAAAGAAATTGAAAAAAAAAAGAATTTTCAAATTAGAAAAGAAATATATACATTGAAGATATTCGCTCCGGCTGGGACTCGAACCCAGGCCACTCGCTTGGAAGACCAGCGGTCTAGCCATTAGGCTATCGGAGTTCTGTCGAGCGGAGTCTTACTGCCTGACTGATACTGCCTGACTGACAGACTGACTCACTGACTGACTGATACTGACTGACTGACTCACTGACTGACCGAGACTGACTGACTAACTGCCTGACTGACTGAGACTGGACTGACTGACTGACTGACTGACTGACTGACTAACTGACTGACTGAGACTGACTGACTGACTGCTTGACTCTCTGACTGGCTATTTCACTGACTGACTGAATGACTAAATGACTGACTGACACTGACTGACTGCTTGACTACCTGACTGACTGCTTGACTGACTAACTGACTGGACAGGACTGACCGACTGACTGACTGACAGACTGACTGAATAAGGATGACTGACAGACTGACTGAATAAGGCTGACTGACTGACTGACTGACAGACTGACTGAATAAGGCTGACCGACTGACTGACTGCCTGACTGACTGACTGACTGACCGAGACTGACTGACTGACTGACTGAGACTGGACTGGACTGACTGACTGACTGACTGACTGAGACTGACTGACTGCTTTAGTGACTAACTGACTGCACAGGACTGACCGACTGACTGACTGAATGACTGACTGACTGAGACTAAATGACTGACTGCTTGACTGACTGGCTGAAGGACTAACTGACTGACTGAGTGACTGACTGACTGGACTGACTGACTGAGACTGAATGACTGAGTGCTTGACTGATTGACTGTCAGACTGACTGACTGACTTCGCAAAAGGGAAAAATAAAAAAAAAAGAATTATAAAATTAGAAAAAAATATTTGCATTTAAGATTTCCTTTCCGGCCGGGACTCGAACCCAGTACCACGCGCTAGGAACCCAACGGTCTAGCCATTAGGCTATCGGAGCTCTGTCGATGGAAGTCTTAAATATAATAAAAACAAAAAATGCACCTTGGTAATTATTGATTCAAACACTTTGAAATTTACAGGTCGAATAATTAAACTGACTCAGATTTTTTCTCCCTACATAAATAATCAATATTCGCAAAAGAGAAAAATTAAAAAAAAAAGAAGAAGAAATTTAAAATTAGAAACTAAAAGTATACATTGAAGATTTTCGTTCAGGCTGGGACTCGAACCCAGGGCCACTCGCTTGGAAGCCTAACACTCTAGCCATTAGTCTATGGGAGCTCTGTCGGTGGGAGTTTTAAATATAATAAAAACAAAAAATGCACCTTGGTAATTGTTTATTTAAACACTTTGAAATCTTCGTGTCGAAAAATTAAACTGACTCAGAATTTTCTTCCCTACATAAATAATCAATAATTGCAAAGGAAAGGAATTGAAAAAAAAAAAGAATTTTCAAATTAGAAAAGAAATATATACATTGAAGATATTCGCTCCGGCTGGGACTCGAACCCAGGCCACTCGCTTGGAAGACCAGCGGTCTAGCCATTAGGCTATCGGAGTTCTGTCGAGCGGAGTCTTACTGCCTGACTGATACTGCCTGACTGACAGACTGACTCACTGACTGACTGATACTGACTGACTGACTCACTGACTGACCGAGACTGACTGACTAACTGCCTGACTGACTGAGACTGGACTGACTGACTGACTGACTGACTGACTGACTAACTGACTGACTGAGACTGACTGACTGACTGCTTGACTCTCTAACTGGCTATTTCACTGACTGACTGAATGACTAAATGACTGACTGACACTGACTGACTGACTGCTTGACTACCTGACTGACTGCTTGACTGACTAACTGACTGGACAGGACTGACCGACTGACTGACTGACAGACTGACTGAATAAGGATGACTGACAGACTGACTGAATAAGGCTGACTGACTGACTGACTGACAGACTGACTGAATAAGGCTGACCGACTGACTGACTGCCTGACTGACTGACTGAATGACTGACTGACTGACTGACCGAGACTGACTGACTGACTGACTGAGACTGGACTGGACTGACTGACTGACTGACTGAGACTGGACTGGACTGACTGACTGACTGACTGACTGAGACTGACTGACTGCTTTAGTGACTAACTGACTGCACAGGACTGACCGACTGACTGACTGAATGACTGACTGACTGAGACTAAATGACTGACTGCTTGACTGACTGGCTGAAGGACTAACTGACTGACTGAGTGACTGACTGACTGGACTGACTGACTGAGACTGAATGACTGAGTGCTTGACTGATTGACTGTCAGACTGACTGACTGACTTCGCAAAAGGGAAAAATAAAAAAAAAAGAATTATAAAATTAGAAAAAAATATTTGCATTTAAGATTTCCTTTCCGGCCGGGACTCGAACCCAGTACCACGCGCTAGGAACCCAACGGTCTAGCCATTAGGCTATCGGAGCTCTGTCGATGGAAGTCTTAAATATAATAAAAACAAAAAATGCACCTTGGTAATTATTGATTCAAACACTTTGAAATTTACAGGTCGAATAATTAAACTGACTCAGAATTTTTCTCCCTACATAAATAATCAATATTCGCAAAAGAGAAAAATTAAAAAAAAAAGAAGAAGAAATTTCAAATTAGAAACTAAAAGTATACATTGAAGATTTTTGTTCAGGCTGGGACGCGAACCCAGGGCCACTCGCTTGGAAGCCTAACACTCTAGCCATTAGTCTATGGGAGCTCTGTCGGTGGGAGTTTTAAATATAATAAAAACAAAAAATGCACCTTGGTAATTGTTTATTTAAACACTTTGAAATCTTCGTGTCGAAAAATTAAACTGACTCAGAATTTTCTTCCCTACATAAATAATCAATAATTGCAAAGGAAAGAAATTGAAAAAAAAAAGAATTTTCAAATTAGAAAAGAAATATATACATTGAAGATATTCGCTCCGGCTGGGACTCGAACCCAGGCCACTCGCTTGGAAGACCAGCGGTCTAGCCATTAGGCTATCGGAGTTCTGTCGAGCGGAGTCTTACTGCCTGACTGATACTGCCTGACTGACAGACTGACTCACTGACTGACTGATACTGACTGACTGACTCACTGACTGACCGAGACTGACTGACTAACTGCCTGACTGACTGAGACTGGACTGACTGACTGACTGACTGACTGACTGACTAACTGACTGACTGAGACTGACTGACTGACTGCTTGACTCTCTGACTGGCTATTTCACTGACTGACTGAATGACTAAATGACTGACTGACACTGACTGACTGCTTGACTACCTGACTGACTGCTTGACTGACTAACTGACTGGACAGGACTGACCGACTGACTGACTGACAGACTGACTGAATAAGGATGACTGACAGACTGACTGAATAAGGCTGACTGACTGACTGACTGACAGACTGACTGAATAAGGCTGACCGACTGACTGACTGCCTGACTGACTGACTGACTGAATGACTGACTGACTGACTGACCGAGACTGACTGACTGACTGACTGAGACTGGACTGGACTGACTGACTGACTGACTGACTGAGACTGACTGACTGCTTTAGTGACTAACTGACTGCACAGGACTGACCGACTGACTGACTGAATGACTGACTGACTGAGACTAAATGACTGACTGCTTGACTGACTGGCTGAAGGACTAACTGACTGACTGAGTGACTGACTGACTGGACTGACTGACTGAGACTGAATGACTGAGTGCTTGACTGATTGACTGTCAGACTGACTGACTGACTTCGCAAAAGGGAAAAATAAAAAAAAAGAATTATAAAATTAGAAAAAAATATTTGCATTTAAGATTTCCTTTCCGGCCGGGACTCGAACCCAGTACCACGCGCTAGGAACCCAACGGTCTAGCCATTAGGCTATCGGAGCTCTGTCGATGGAAGTCTTAAATATAATAAAAACAAAAAATGCACCTTGGTAATTATTGATTCAAACACTTTGAAATTTACAGGTCGAATAATTAAACTGACTCAGAATTTTTCTCCCTACATAAATAATCAATATTCGCAAAAGAGAAAAATTAAAAAAAAAAAGAAGAAGAAATTTCAAATTAGAAACTAAAAGTATACATTGAAGATTTTCGTTCAGGCTGGGACTCGAACCCAGGGCCACTCGCTTGGAAGCCTAACACTCTAGCCATTAGTCTATGGGAGCTCTGTCGGTGGGAGTTTTAAATATAATAAAAACAAAAAATGCACCTTGGTAATTGTTTATTTAAACACTTTGAAATCTTTGTGTCGAAAAATTAAACTGACTCAGAATTTTCTTCCCTACATAAATAATCAATAATTGCAAAGGAAAGAAATTGAAAAAAAAAAGAATTTTCAAATTAGAAAAGAAATATATACATTGAAGATATTCGCTCCGGCTGGGACTCGAACCCAGGCCACTCGCTTGGAAGACCAGCGGTCTAGCCATTAACCTATCGGAGTTCTGTCGAGCGGAGTCTTACTGCCTGACTGATACTGCCTGACTGACAGACTGACTCACTGACTGACTGATACTGACTGACTGACTCACTGACTGACCGAGACTGACTGACTAACTGCCTGACTGACTGAGACTGGACTGACTGACTGACTGACTGACTAACTGACTGACTGAGACTGACTGACTGACTGCTTGACTCTCTGACTGGCTATTTCACTGACTGACTGAATGACTAAATGACTGACTGACACTGACTGACTGCTTGACTACCTGACTGACTGCTTGACTGACTAACTGACTGGACAGGACTGACCGACTGACTGACTGCCTGACTGACTGACTGACTGAATGACTGACTGACTGACTGACCGAGACTGACTGACTGACTGACTGAGACTGGACTGGACTGACTGACTGACTGACTGACTGAGACTGACTGACTGCTTGACTGACTAACTGACTGGACAGGACTGACCGACTGACTGACTGACAGACTGACTGAATAAGGATGACTGACAGACTGACTGAATAAGGCTGACTGACTGACTGACTGACAGACTGACTGAATAAGGCTGACCGACTGACTGACTGCCTGACTGACTGACTGACTGAATGACTGACTGACTGACTGACCGAGACTGACTGACTGACTGACTGAGACTGGACTGGACTGACTGACTGACTGACTGAATGAATGACTGACTGACTGACTGACCGAGACTGACTGACTGACTGACTGAGACTGGACTGGACTGACTGACTGACTGACTGACTGAGACTGACTGACTGCTTTAGTGACTAACTGACTGCACAGGACTGACCGACTGACTGACTGACTGACTGCCTGACTGACTGACTGACTGAATGACTGACTGACTGAGACTAAATGACTGACTGCTTGACTGACTGGCTGAAGGACTAACTGACTGACTGAGTGACTGACTGACTGGACTGACTGACTGAGACTGAATGACTGAGTGCTTGACTGTCAGACTGACTGACTGACTTCGCAAAAGGGAAAAATAAAAAAAAAGAATTATAAAATTAGAAAAAAATATTTGCATTTAAGATTTCCTTTCCGGCCGGGACTCGAACCCAGTACCACGCGCTAGGAACCCAACGGTCTAGCCATTAGGCTATCGGAGCTCTGTCGATGGAAGTCTTAAATATAATAAAAACAAAAAATGCACCTTGGTAATTATTGATTCAAACACTTTGAAATTTACAGGTCGAATAATTAAACTGACTCAGAATTTTTCTCCCTACATAAATAATCAATATTCGCAAAAGAGAAAAATTAAAAAAAAAAGAAGAAGAAATTTCAAATTAGAAACTAAAAGTATACATTAAAGATTTTCGTTCAGGCTGGGACTCGAACCCAGAACCACTCGCTTGGAAGCCTAACACTCTAGCCATTAGTTTATGGGAGCTCTGTCGGTGGGAGTTTTAAATATAATAAAAACAAAAAATGCACCTTGGTAATTGTTTATTTAAACACTTTGAAATCTTCGTGTCGAAAAATTAAACTGACTCAGAATTTTCTTCCCTACATAAATAATCAATAATTGCAAAGGAAAGAAATTTTAAAAAAAAAGAATTTTCAAATGAGAAAAGAAATATATACATTGAAGATATTCGCTCCGGCTGGGAATCGAACCCAGGCCACTCGCTTGGAAGACCAGCGGTCTAGCCATTAGGCTATCGGAGTTCTGTCGAGCGGAGTCTTACTGCCTGACTGATACTGCCTGACTGACAGACTGACTCACTGACTGACTGATACTGACTGACTGACTCACTGACTGACCGAGACTGACTGACTAACTGCCTGACTGACTGAGACTGGACTGACTGACTGACTGACTGACTGACTGACTGACTAACTGACTGACTGAGACTGACTGACTGACTGCTTGACTCTCTGACTGGCTATTTCACTGACTGACTGAATGACTAAATGACTGACTGACACTGACTGACTGACTGCTTGACTACCTGACTGACTGCTTGACTGACTAACTGACTGGACAGGACTGACCGACTGACTGACTGACAGACTGACTGACAGACTGACTGAATAAGGCTGACCGACTGACTGACTGCCTGACTGACTGACTGACTGAATGACTGACTGACTGACTGACCGAGACTGACTGACTGACTGACTGAGACTGGACTGGACTGACTGACTGACTGACTGACTGAGACTGACTGACTGCTTTAGTGACTAACTGACTGCACAGGACTGACCGACTGACTGACTGACTGACTGCCTGACTGACTGACTGACTGAATGACTGACTGACTGAGACTAAATGACTGACTGCTTGACTGACTGGCTGAAGGACTAACTGACTGACTGAGTGACTGACTGACTGGACTGACTGACTGAGACTGAATGACTGAGTGCTTGACTGATTGACTGTCAGACTGACTGACTGACTTCGCAAAAGGGAAAAATAAAAAAAAAAAGAATTATAAAATTAGAAAAAAATATTTGCATTTAAGATTTCCTTTCCGGCCGGGACTCGAACCCAGTACCACGCGCTAGGAACCCAACGGTCTAGCCATTAGGCTATCGGAGCTCTGCCGATGGAAGTCTTAAATATAATAAAAACAAAAAATGCACCTTGGTAATTATTGATTCAAACACTTTGAAATTTACAGGTCGAATAATTAAACTGACTCAGAATTTTTCTCCCTACATAAATAATCAATATTCGCAAAAGAGAAAAATTAAAAAAAAAAGAAGAAGAAAATTTCAAATTAGAAACTAAAAGTATACATTGAAGATTTTCGTTCAGGCTGGGACTCGAACCCAGGGCCACTCGCTTGGAAGCCTAACACTCTAGCCATTAGTCTATGGGAGCTCTGTCGGTGGGAGTTTTAAATATAATAAAAACAAAAAATGCACCTTGGTAATTGTTTATTTAAACACTTTGAAATCTTCGTGTCGAAAAATTAAACTGACTCAGAATTTTCTTCCCTACATAAATAATCAATAATTGCAAAGGAAAGAAATTGAAAAAAAAAAGAATTTTCAAATTAGAAAAGAAATATATACATTAAAGATATTCGCTCCGGCTGGGACTCGAACCCAGGCCACTCGCTTGGAAGACCAGCGGTCTAGCCATTAGGCTATCGTAGTTCTGTCGAGCGGAGTCTTACTGCCTGACTGATACTGCCTGACTGACAGACTGACTCACTGACTGACTGATACTGACTGACTGACTCACTGACTGACCGAGACTGACTGACTAACTGCCTGACTGACTGAGACTGGACTGACTGACTGACTGACTGACTGACTGACTGACTGACTAACTGACTGACTGAGACTGACTGACTGACTGCTTGACTCTCTGACTGGCTATTTCACTGACTGACTGAATGACTAAATGACTGACTGACACTGACTGACTGACTGCTTGACTGACTAACTGACTGGACAGGACTGACCGACTGACTGACTGACAGACTGACTGAATAAGGATGACTGACAGACCGACTGAATAAGGCTGACTGACTGACTGACTGACTGACAGACTGACTGAATAAGGCTGACCGACTGACTGACTGCCTGACTGACTGACTGACTGACTGACTGACTGACTGACTGACTGACTGACTGAGACTGGACTGGACTGACTGACTGACTGACTGACTGAGACTGACTGACTGCTTTAGTGACTAACTGACTGCACAGGACTGACCGACTGACTGACTGACTGACTGCCTGACTGACTGACTGAATGACTGACTGACTGAGACTAAATGACTGACTGCTTGACTGACTGGCTGAAGGACTAACTGACCGACTGAGTGACTGACTGACTGGACTGACTGACTGAGACTGAATGACTGAGTGCTTGACTGATTGACTGTCAGACTGACTGACTGACTTCGCAAAAGGGAAAAATAAAAAAAAAAGAATTATAAAATTAGAAAAAATTATTTGCATTTAAGATTTCCTTTCCGGCCGGGACTCGAACCCAGTACCACGCGCTAGGAACCCAACGGTCTAGCCATTAGGCTATCGGAGCTCTGTCGATGGAAGTCTTAAATATAATAAAAACAAAAAATGCACCTTGGTAATTATTGATTCAAACACTTTGAAATTTACAGGTCGAATAATTAAACTGACTCAGAATTTTTCTTCCTACATAAATAATCAATATTCGCAAAAGAGAAAAATTAAAAAAAAAGAAGAAGAAATTTCAAATTAGAAACTAAAAGTATACATTGAAGATTTTCGTTCAGGCTGGGACTCGAACCCAGGGCCACTCGCTTGGAAGCCTAACACTCTAGCCATTAGTCTATGGGAGCTCTGTCGGTGGGAGTTTTAAATGTAATAAAAACAAAAAATGCACCTTGGTAATTGTTTATTTAAACACTTTGAAATCTTCGTGTCGAAAAATTAAACTGACTCAGAATTTTCTTCCCTACATAAATAATCAATAATTGCAAAGGAAAGAAATTGAAAAAAAAAAAGAATTTTCAAATTAGAAAAGAAATATATACATTGAAGATATTCGCTCCGGCTGGGACTCGAACCCAGGCCACTCGCTTGGAAGACCAGCGGTCTAGCCATTAGGCTATCGGAGTTCTGTCGAGCGGAGTCTTACTGCCTGACTGATACTGCCTGACTGACAGACTGACTCACTGACTGACTGATACTGACTGACTGACTCACTGACTGACCGAGACTGACTGACTAACTGCCTGACTGACTGAGACTGGACTGACTGACTGACTGACTGACTAACTGACTGACTGAGACTGACTGACTGACTGCTTGACTCTCTGACTGGCTATTTCACTGACTGACTGAATGACTAAATGACTGACTGACACTGACTGACTGACTGCTTGACTACCTGACTGAATGCTTGACTGACTAACTGACTGGACAGGACTGACCGACTGACTGACTGACAGACTGACTGAATAAGGATGACTGACAGACTGACTGAATAAGGCTGACTGACTGACAGACTGACTGAATAAGGCTGACCGACTGACTGACTGCCTGACTGACTGACTGACTGAATGACTGACTGACTGACTGAATGACTGACTGACTGAGACTAAATGACTGACTGCTTGACTGACTGGCTGAAGGACTAACTGACTGACTGAGTGACTGACTGACTGGACTGACTGACTGAGACTGAATGACTGAGTGCTTGACTGATTGACTGTCAGACTGACTGACTGACTTCGCAAAAGGGAAAAATAAAAAAAAAGAATTATAAAATTAGAAAAAAATATTTGCATTTAAGATTTCCTTTCCGGCTGGGATTTGAACCCAGGGCGACACTCATGGAAGCCCAACGCTCTCGCCAATATACTATCGGATTTCTGTTGGTCGGTGTCTTAATTATAATAAAAACAAAAAATGCACCTTAGTAATTATTGATCTAAAATCTTTGAAATCTAAAGGTCGAATGATTAAACTGACTCAGAATTTTCTTCCGTACATAAATAATCCATATTTGCAAAAGAAAGAAATTGAAAAAAAAAAGAATCTTCAAATTAGAAGAGAAATATATACATGGAAGATTTTCGTTCCGGCCGGGACTCGAACCCAGTACCACGCGCTTGTAACCCAACGGTCTAGCCATTAGGCTATCGGAGCTCTGTCGATGGAAGTCTTAAATATAATAAAAACAAAAATGCACCTTGGTAATTATTGATTCAAACACTTTGAAATTTACAGGTCGAATAATTAAACTGACTCAGAATTTTTCTCCCTACATAAATAATCAATATTCGCAAAAGAGAAAAATTAAAAAAAAAGAAGAAGAAATTTCAAATTAGAAACTAAAAGTATACATTGAAGATTTTCGTTCAGGCATGGACTCGAACCCAGGGCCACTCGCTTGGAAGCCTAACACTCTAGCCATTAGTCAATGGGAGCTCTGTCGGTGGGAGTTTTAAATATAATAAAAACAAAAAATGCACCTTGGTAATTGTTCATTTAAACACTTTGAAATCTTCGTGTCGAGAAATTAAAAGAACTCAGATTTTTCTTCCCTACATAAATAATCAATAATTGCAAAGGAAAGAAATTGCAAAAAAAAGAATTTTCAAATTAGAAAAGAAATATATACATTGAAGATAGTCGCTCCGGCTGGGACTCGAACCCAGGCCACTCGCTTGGAAGACCAGCGGTCTAGCCATTAGGCTATCGGAGTTCTGTCGAGCGGAGTCTTACTGCCTGACTGATACTGCCTGACTGACAGACTGACTCACTGACTGACTGATACTGACTGACTGACTCACTGACTGACCGAGACTGACTGACTAACTGCCTGACTGACTGAGACTGGACTGACTGACTGACTGACTGACTGACTAACTGACTGACTGAGACTGACTGACTGACTGCTTGACTCTCTGACTGGCTATTTCACTGACTGACTGAATGACTAAATGACTGACTGACACTGACTGACTGACTGCTTGACTACCTGACTGACTGCTTGACTGACTAACTGACTGGACAGGACTGACCGACTGACTGACTGACAGACTGACTGAATAAGGATGACTGACAGACTGACTGAATAAGGCTGACTGACTGACTGACTGACAGACTGACTGAATAAGGCTGACCGACTGACTGACTGCCTGACTGACTGACTGACTGACCGAGACTGACTGACTGACTGACTGAGACTGGACTGGACTGACTGACTGACTGACTGACTGAGACTGACTGACTGCTTTAGTGACTAACTGACTGCACAGGACTGACCGACTGACTGACTGACTGACTGACTGACTGACTGACTGAATGACTGACTGACTGAGACTAAATGACTGACTGCTTGACTGACTGGCTGAAGGACTAACTGACTGACTGAGTGACTGACTGACTGGACTGACTGACTGAGACTGAATGACTGAGTGCTTGACTGATTGACTGTCAGACTGACTGACTGACTTCGCAAAAGGGAAAAATAAAAAAAAAAGAATTATAAAATTAGAAAAAAATATTTGCATTTAAGATTTCCTTTCCGGCCGGGACTCGAACCCAGTACCACGCGCTAGGAACCCAACGGTCTAGCCATTAGGCTATCGGAGCTCTGTCGATGGAAGTCTTAAATATAATAAAAACAAAAAATGCACCTTGGTAATTATTGATTCAAACACTTTGAAATTTACAAGTCGAATAATTAAACTGACTCAGAATTTTTCTCCCTACATAAATAATCAATATTCGCAAAAGAGAAAAATTTAAAAAAAAAGAAGAAGAAATTTCAAATTAGAAACTAAAAGTATACATTGAAGATTTTCGTTCAGGCTGGGACTCGAACCCAGTACCACGCGCTTGGAACCCAACGGTCTAGCCATTAGGCTATCGGAGCTCTGTCGATGGAAGTCTTAAATATAATAAAAACAAAAAATGCACCTTGGTAATTATTGATTCAAACACTTTGAAATTTACAGGTCGAATAATTAAACTGACTCAGAATTTTTCTTCCTACATAAATAATCAATAATTGCAAAGGAAAGAAATTGAAAAAAAAAAGAATTTTCAAATTAGAAAAGAAATATATACATTGAAGATATTCGCTCCGGCTGGGACTCGAACCCAGGCCACTCGCTTGGAAGACCAGCGGTCTAGCCATTAGGCTATCGGAGTTCTGTCGAGCGG
This sequence comes from Uloborus diversus, assembly GCF_026930045.1. NCBI lineage: Eukaryota > Metazoa > Arthropoda > Arachnida > Araneae > Uloboridae > Uloborus > Uloborus diversus. Next base: position 62,117 of record NW_026558350.1, on the reverse strand, counting down.
AGTCTTACTGCCTGACTGATACTGCCTGACTGACAGACTGACTCACTGACTGACTGATACTGACTGACTGACTCACTGACTGACCGAGACTGACTGACTAACTGCCTGACTGACTGAGACTGGACTGACTGACTGACTGACTGACTTCTTGACTCTCTGACTGGCTATTTCACTGACTGACTGAATGACTAAATGACTGACTGACACTGACTGACTGACTGCTTAACTGACTGGCTGAAGGACTAACTGACCGACTGAGTGACTGACTGACTGGACTGACTGACTGAGACTGAATGACTGAGTGCTTGACTGATTGACTGTCAGACTGACTGACTGACTTCGCAAAAGGGAAAAATAAAAAAAAAAGAATTATAAAATTAGAAAAAATTATTTGCATTTAAGATTTCCTTTCCGGCCGGGACTCGAACCCAGTACCACGCGCTAGGAACCCAACGGTCTAGCCATTAGGCTATCGGAGCTCTGTCGATGGAAGTCTTAAATATAATAAAAACAAAAAATGCACCTTGGTAATTATTGATTCAAACACTTTGAAATTTACAGGTCGAATAATTAAACTGACTCAGAATTTTTCTTCCTACATAAATAATCAATAATTGCAAAGGAAAGAAATTGAAAAAAAAAAGAATTTTCAAATTAGAAAAGAAATATATACATTGAAGATATTCGCTCCGGCTGGGACTCGAACCCAGGCCACTCGCTTGGAAGACCAGCGGTCTAGCCATTAGGCTATCGGAGTTCTGTCGAGCGGAATCTTACTGCCTGACTGATACTGCCTGACTGACAGACTGACTCACTGACTGACTGATACTGACTGACTGACTCACTGACTGACCGAGACTGACTGACTAACTGCCTGACTGACTGAGACTGGACTGACTGACTGACTGACTGACTGACTGACTGAATAACTGACTGACTGAGACTGACTGACTGACTGCTTGACTCTCTGACTGGCTATTTCACTGACTGACTGAATGACTAAATGACTGACTGACACTGACTGACTGACTGCTTGACTACTTGACTGACTGCTTGACTGACTAACTGACTGGACAGGACTGACCGACTGACTGACTGACAGACTGACTGAATAAGGATGACTGACAGACTGACTGAATAAGGCTGACTGACTGACTGACTGACAGACTGACTGAATAAGGCTGACCGACTGACTGACTGCCTGACTGACTGACTGACTGAATGACTGACTGACTGACTGACCGAGACTGACTGACTGACTGACTGAGACTGGACTGGACTGACTGACTGACTGACTGACTGAGACTGACTGACTGCTTTAGTGACTAACTGACTGCACAGGACTGACCGACTGACTGACTGACTGACTGCCTGACTGACTGACTGACTGAATGACTGACTGACTGAGACTAAATGACTGACTGCTTGACTGACTGGCTGAAGGACTAACTGACTGACTGAGTGACTGACTGACTGGACTGACTGACTGAGACTGAATGACTGAGTGCTTGACTGATTGACTGTCAGACTGACTGACTGACTTCGCAAAAGGGAAAAATAAAAAAAAAAAAGAATTATAAAATTAGAAAAAAATATTTGCATTTAAGATTTCCTTTCCGGCCGGGACTCGAACCCAGTACCACGCGCTAGGAACCCAACGGTCTAGCCATTAGGCTATCGGAGCTCTGTCGATGGAAGTCTTAAATATAATAAAAACAAAAAATGCACCTTGGTAATTATTGTTCAAACACTTTGAAATTTACAGGTCGAATAATTAAACTGACTCAGAATTTTTCTCCCTACATAAATAATCAATATTCGCAAAAGAGAAAAATTAAAAAAAAAAGAAGAAGAAATTTCAAATTAGAAACTAAAAGTATACATTGAAGATTTTCGTTCAGGCTGGGACTCGAACCCAGGGCCACTCGCTTGGAAGCCTAACACTCTAGCCATTAGTCTATGGGAGCTCTGTCGGTGGGAGTTTTAAATATAATAAAAACAAAAAATGCACCTGGGTAATTGTTTATTTAAACACTTTGAAATCTTCGTGTCGAAAAATTAAACTGACTCAGAATTTTCTTCCCTACATAAATAATCAATAATTGCAAAGGAAAGAAATTGAAAAAAAAAAGAATTTTCAAATTAGAAAAGAAATATATACATTGAAGATATTCGCTCCGGCTGGGACTCGAACCCAGGCCACTCGCTTGGAAGACCAGCGGTCTAGCCATTAGGCTATCGGAGTTCTGTCGAGCGGAGTCTTACTGCCTGACTGATACTGCCTGACTGACAGACTGACTCATGACTGACTGATACTGACTGACTGACTCACTGACTGACCGAGACTGACTGACTAACTGCCTGACTGACTGAGACTGGGCTGACTGACTGACTGACTGACTGACTGACTGACTAACTGACTGACTGAGACTGACTGACTGACTGCTTGACTCTCTGACTGGCTATTTCACTGACTGACTGAATGACTAAATGACTGACTGACACTGACTGACTGACTGCTTGACTACCTGACTGACTGCTTGACTGACTAACTGACTGGACAGGACTGACCGACTGACTGACTGACAGACTGACTGAATAAGGATGACTGACAGACTGACTGAATAAGGCTGACTGACTGACTGACTGACAGACTGACTGAATAAGGCTGACCGACTGACTGACTGCCTGACTGACTGACTGACTGAATGACTGACTGACTGACTGACCGAGACTGACTGACTGACTGACTGAGACTGGACTGGACTGACTGACTGACTGACTGACTGAGACTGACTGACTGCTTTAGTGACTAACTGACTGCACAGGACTGACCGACTGACTGACTGACTGACTGCCTGACTGACTGACTGACTGCCTGACTGACTGACTGAGACTAAATGACTGACTGCTTGACTGACTGGCTGAAGGACTAACTGACTGACTGAGTGACTGACTGACTGGACTGACTGACTGAGACTGAATGACTGAGTGCTTGACTGATTGACTGTCAGACTGACTGACTGACTTCGCAAAAGGGAAAAATAAAAAAAAAAGAATTATAAAATTAGAAAAAAATATTTGCATTTAAGATTTCCTTTCCGGCCGATACTCGCACCCAGTACCACGCGCTAGGAACCCAACGGTCTAGCCATTAGGCTATCGGAGCTCTGTCGATGGAAGTCTTAAATATAATAAAAACAAAAAATGCACCTTGGTAATTATTGCTTCAAACACTTTGAAATTTACAGGTCGAATAATTAAACTGACTCAGAATTTTTCTCCCTACATAAATAATCAATATTCGCAAAAGAGAAAAATTAAAAAAAAAAAGAAGAAGAAATTTCAAATTAGAAACTAAAAGTATACATTGAAGATTTTCGTTCAGGCTGGGACTCGAACCCAGGGCCACTCGCTTGGAAGCCTAACACTCTAGCCATTAGTCTATGGGAGCTCTGTCGGTGGGAGTTTTAAATATAATAAAAAAAAAATGCACCTTGGTAATTGTTTATTTAAACACTTTGAAATCTTCGTGTCGAAAAATTAAACTGACTCAGAATTTTCTTCCCTACATAAATAATCAATAACTGCAAAGTAAAGAAATTGAAAAAAAAAAGAATTTTCAAATTAGAAAAGAAATATATACATTGAAGATATTCGCTCCGGCTGGGTCTCGAACCCAGGCCACTCGCTTGGAAGACCAGCGGTCTAGCCATTAGGCTATCGGAGTTCTGTCGAGCGGAGTCTTACTGCCTGACTGATACTGCCTGACTGACAGACTGACTCACTGACTGACTGATACTGACTGACTGACCCACTGACTGACCGAGACTGACTGACTGACCGAGACTGACTGACTGAGACTGGACTGACTGACTGACTGACTGACTGACTGACTAACTGACTGACTGAGACTGACTGACTGACTGCTTGACTCTCTGACTGGCTATTTCACTGACTGACTGAATGACTAAATGACTGACTGACACTGACTGACTGACTGCTTGACTACCTGACTGACTGCTTGACTGACTAACTGACTGGACAGGACTGACCGACTGACTGACTGACAGACTGACTGAATAAGGATGACTGACAGACTGACTGAATAAGGCTGACTGACTGACTGACTGAATAAGGCTGACCGACTGACTGACTGCCTGACTGACTGACTGACTGAATGACTGACTGACTGACTGACCGAGACTGACTGACTGACTGACTGAGACTGGACTGGACTGACTGACTGACTGACTGACTGAGACTGACTGACTGCTTTAGTGACTAACTGACTGCACAGGACTGACCGACTGACTGACTGACTGACTGCCTGACTGACTGACTGACTGAATGACTGACTGACTGAGACTAAATGACTGACTGCTTGACTGACTGGCTGAAGGACTAACTGACTGACTGAGTGACTGACTGACTGGACTGACTGACTGAGACTGAATGACTGAGTGCTTGACTGATTGACTGTCAGACTGACTGACTGACTTCGCAAAAGGGAAAAATAAAAAAAAAAGAATTATAAAATTAGAAAAAAATATTTGCATTTAAGATTTCCTTTCCGGCTGGGATTTGAACCCAGGGCGACACTCATGGAAGCCCAACGCTCTCGCCAATATACTATCGGATCTCTGTTGATCGGTGTCTTAATTATAATAAAAACAAAAAATGCACCTTAGTAATTATTGATCTAAAATCTTTGAAATCTAAAGGTCGAATGATTAAACTGACTCAGAATTTTCTTCCGTACATAAATAATCCATATTTGCAAAAGAAAGAAATTGAAAAAAAAAAAAGAATCTTCAAATTAGAAGAGAAATATATACATAGAAGATTTTCGTTCCGGCCGGGACTCGAACCCAGTACCACGCGCTTGGAACCCAACGGTCTAGCCATTAGGCTATCGGAGCTCTGTCGATGGAAGTCTTAAATATAATAAAAACAAAAAATGCACCTTGGTAATTATTGATTCAAACACTTTGAAATTTACAGGTCGAATAATTAAACTGACTCAGAATTTTTCTCCCTACATAAATAATCAATATTCGCAAAAGAGAAAAATTAAAAAAAAAAGAAGAAGAAATTTCAAATTAGAAACTAAAAGTATACATTGAAGATTTTCGTTCAGGCTGGGACTCGAACCCAGGGCCACTCGCTTGGAAGCCTAACACTCTAGCCATTAGTCTATGGGAGCTCTGTCGGTGGGAGTTTTAAATATAATAAAAACAAAAAATGCACCTTGGTAATTGTTTATTTAAACACTTTGAAATCTTTGTTTCGAAAAATTAAACTGACTCAGAATTTTCTTCCCTACATAAATAATCAATAATTGCAAAGGAAAGAAATTGAAAAAAAGAAGAATTTTCAAATTAGAAAAGAAATATATACATTGAAGATATTCGCTCCGGCTGGGACTCGAACCCAGGCCACTCGCTTGGAAGACCAGCGGTCTAGCCATTAGGCTATCGGAGTTCTGTCGAGCGGAGTCTTACTGCCTGACTGATACTGCCTGACTGACAGACTGACTCACTGACTGACTGACTGACTCACTGACTGACCGAGACTGACTGACTAACTGCCTGACTGACTGAGACTGGACTGACTGACTGACTGACTGACTGACTGACTAACTGACTGACTGAGACTGACTGACTGACTGCTTGACTCTCTGACTGGCTATTTCACTGACTGACTGAATGACTAAATGACTGACTGACACTGACTGACTGACTGCTTGACTACCTGACTGACTGCTTGACTGACTAACTGACTGGACAGGACTGACCGACTGACTGACTGACAGACTGACAGAATAAGGATGACTGACAGACTGACTGAATAAGGCTGACTGACTGACTGACTGACAGACTGACTGAATAAGGCTGACCGACTGACTGACTGCCTGACTGACTGACTGACTGAATGACTGACTGACTGACTGACCGAGACTGACTGACTGACTGACTGAGACTGGACTGGACTGACTGACTGACTGACTGAGACTGACTGACTGCTTTAGTGACTAACTGACTGCACAGGACTGACCGACTGACTGACTGACTGACTGCCTGACTGACTGACTGACTGAATGACTGACTGACTGAGACTAAATGACTGACTGCTTGACTGACTGGCTGAAGGACTAACTGACTGACTGAGTGACTGACTGACTGGACTGACTGACTGAGACTGAATGACTGAGTGCTTGACTGATTGACTGTCAGACTGACTGACTGACTTCGCAAAAGGGAAAAATAAAAAAAAAAGAATTATAAAATTAGAAAAAAATATTTGCATTTAAGATTTCCTTTCCGGCCGGGACTCGAACCCAGTACCACGCGCTAGGAACCCAACGGTCTAGCCATTAGGCTATCGGAGCTCTGTCGATGGAAGTCCTAAATATAATAAAAACAAAAAATGCACCTTGGTAATTATTGATTCAAACACTTTGAAATTTACAGGTCGAATAATTAAACTGACTCAGAATTTTTCTCCCTACATAAATAATCAATATTCGCAAAAGAGAAAAATTAAAAAAAAAAGAAGAAGAAATTTCAAATTAGAAACTAAAAGTATACATTGAAGATTTTCGTTCAGGCTGGGACTCGAACCCAAGGCCACTTGCTTGGAAGCCTAACACTCTAGCCATTAGTCTATGGGAGCTCTGTCGGTGGGAGTTTTAAATATAATAAAAACAAAAAATGCACCTTGGTAATTGTTTATTTAAACACTTTGAAATCTTTGTGTCGAAAAATTAAACTGACTCAGAATTTTCTTCCCTACATAAATAATCAATAATTGCAAAGGAAAGAAATTGAAAAAAAGAAGAATTTTCAAATTAGAAAAGAAATATATACATTGAAGATATTCGCTCCGGCTGGGACTCGAACCCAGGCCACTCGCTTGGAAGACAAGCGGTCTAGCCATTAGGCTATCGGAGTTCTGTCGAGCGGAGTCTTACTGCCTGACTGATACTGCCTGACTGACAGACTGACTCACTGACTGACTGATACTGACTGACTGACTCACTGACTGACCGAGACTGACTGACTAACTGCCTGACTGACTGAGACTGGACTGACTGACTGACTGACTGACTGACTGACTGACTAACTGACTGACTGAGACTGACTGACTGACTGCTTGACTCTCTGACTGGCTATTTCACTGACTGACTGAATGACTAAATGACTGACTGACACTGACTGACTGACTGCTTGACTACCTGACTGACTGCTTGACTGACTAACTGACTGGACAGGACTGACCGACTGACTGACTGACAGACTGACTGAATAAGGATGACTGACAGACTGACTGAATAAGGCTGACTGACTGACTGACTGACAGACTGACTGAATAAGGCTGACCGACTGACTGACTGCCTGACTGACTGACTGACTGAATGACTGACTGACTGACTGACCGAGACTGACTGACTGACTGAGACTGGACTGGACTGACTGACTGACTGACTGACTGAGACTGACTGACTGCTTTAGTGACTAACTGACTGCACAGGACTGACCGACTGACTGACTGACTGACTGTCTGACTGACTGACTGACTGAATGACTGACTGACTGAGACTAAATGACTGACTGCTTGACTGACTGGCTGAAGGACTAACTGACTGACTGAGTGACTGACTGACTGGACTGACTGACTGAGACTGAATGACTGAGTGCTTGACTGATTGACTGTCAGACTGACTGACTGACTTCGCAAAAGGGAAAAATAAAAAAAAAAAGAATTATAAAATTAGACAAAAATATTTGCATTTAAGATTTCCTTTCCGGCCGGGACTCGAACCCAGTACCACGCGCTAGGAACCCAACGGTCTAGCCATTAGGCTATCGGAGCTCTGTCGATGGAAGTCTTAAATATAATAAAAACAAAAAATGCACCTTGGTAATTATTGTTCAAACACTTTGAAATTTACAGGTCGAATAATTAAACTGACTCAGAATTTTTCTCCCTACATAAATAATCAATATTCGCAAAAGAGAAAAATTAAAAAAAAAAGAAGAAGAAATTTCAAATTAGAAACTAAAAGTATACATTGAAGATTTTCGTTCAGGCTGGGACTCGAACCCAGGGCCACTCGCTTGGAAGCCTAACACTCTAGCCATTAGTCTATGGGAGCTCTGTCGGTGGGAGTTTTAAATATAATAAAAACAAAAAATGCACCTGGGTAATTGTTTATTTAAACACTTTGAAATCTTCGTGTCGAAAAATTAAACTGACTCAGAATTTTCTTCCCTACATAAATAATCAATAATTGCAAAGGAAAGAAATTGAAAAAAAAAAGAATTTTCAAATTAGAAAAGAAATATATACATTGAAGATATTCGCTCCGGCTGGGACTCGAACCCAGGCCACTCGCTTGGAAGACCAGCGGTCTAGCCATTAGGCTATCGGAGTTCTGTCGAGCGGAGTCTTACTGCCTGACTGATACTGCCTGACTGACAGACTGACTCATGACTGACTGATACTGACTGACTGACTCACTGACTGACCGAGACTGACTGACTAACTGCCTGACTGACTGAGACTGGACTGACTGACTGACTGACTGACTGACTGACTAACTGACTGACTGAGACTGACTGACTGACTGCTTGACTCTCTGACTGGCTATTTCACTGACTGACTGAATGACTAAATGACTGACTGACACTGACTGACTGACTGCTTGACTACCTGACTGACTGCTTGACTGACTAACTGACTGGACAGGACTGACCGACTGAGACTGACTGACTGACTGCTTGACTCTCTGACTGGCTATTTCACTGACTGACTGAATGACTAAATGACTGACTGACACTGACTGACTGACTGCTTGACTACCTGACTGACTGCTTGACTGACTAACTGACTGGACAGGACTGACCGACTGACTGACTGACAGACTGACTGAATAAGGATGACTGACAGACTGACTGAATAAGGCTGACTGACTGACTGACAGACTGACTGAATAAGGCTGACCGACTGACTGACTGCCTGACTGACTGACTGACTGAATGACTGACTGACTGACTGACCGAGACTGACTGACTGACTGACTGAGTCTGGACTGGACTGACTGACTGACTGACTGACTGAGACTGACTGACTGCTTTAGTGACTAACTGACTGCACAGGACTGACCGACTGACTGACTGACTGACTGCCTGACTGACTGACTGACTGCCTGACTGACTGACTGAGACTAAATGACTGACTGCTTGACTGACTGGCTGAAGGACTAACTGACTGACTGAGTGACTGACTGACTGGACTGACTGACTGAGACTGAATGACTGAGTGCTTGACTGATTGACTGTCAGACTGACTGACTGACTTCGCAAAAGGGAAAAATAAAAAAAAAGAATTATAAAATTAGAAAAAAATATTTGCATTTAAGATTTCCTTTCCGGCCGATACTCGCACCCAGTACCACGCGCTAGGAACCCAACGGTCTAGCCATTAGGCTATCGGAGCTCGGTCGATGGAAGTCTTAAATATAATAAAAACAAAAAATGCACCTTGGTAATTATTGCTTCAAACACTTTGAAATTTACAGGTCGAATAATTAAACTGACTCAGAATTTTTCTCCCTACATAAATAATCAATGTTCGCAAAAGAGAAAAATTAAAAAAAAAAGAAGAAGAAATTTCAAATTAGAAACTAAAAGTATACATTGAAGATTTTCGTTCAGGCTGGGACTCGAACCCAGGGCCACTCGCTTGGAAGCCGAACACTCTAGCCATTAGTCTATGGGAGCTCTGTCGGTGGGAGTTTTAAATATAATAAAAAAAAAATGCACCTTGGTAATTGTTTATTTAAACACTTTGAAATCTTCGTGTCGAAAAATTAAACTGACTCAGAATTTTCTTCCCTACATAAATAATCAATAACTGCAAAGTAAAGAAATTGAAAAAAAAAAGAATTTTCAAATTAGAAAAGAAATATATACATTGAAGATATTCGCTCCGGCTGGGTCTCGAACCCAGGCCACTCGCTTGGAAGACCAGCGGTCTAGCCATTAGGCTATCGGAGTTCTGTCGAGCGGAGTCTTACTGCCTGACTGATACTGCCTGACTGACAGACTGACTCACTGACTGACTGATACTGACTGACTGACCCACTGACTGACCGAGACTGACTGACTGACCGAGACTGACTGACTGAGACTGGACTGACTGACTGACTGACTGACTGACTGACTAACTGACTGACTGAGACTGACTGACTGACTGCTTGACTCTCTGACTGGCTATTTCACTGACTGACTGAATGACTAAATGACTGACTGACACTGACTGACTGACTGCTTGACTACCTGACTGACTGCTTGACTGACTAACTGACTGGACAGGACTGACCGACTGACTGACTGACAGACTGACTGAATAAGGATGACTGACAGACTGACTGAATAAGGCTGACTGACTGACTGACTGACAGACTGACTGAATAAGGCTGACCGACTGACTGACTGCCTGACTGACTGACTGACTGAATGACTGACTGACTGACTGACCGAGACTGACTGACTGACTGACTGAGACTGGACTGGACTGACTGACTGACTGACTGACTGAGACTGACTGACTGCTTTAGTGACTAACTGACTGCACAGGACTGACCGACTGACTGACTGACTGACTGCCTGACTGACTGACTGACTGAATGACTGACTGACTGAGACTAAATGACTGACTGCTTGACTGACTGGCTGAAGGACTAACTGACTGACTGAGTGACTGACTGACTGGACTGACTGACTGAGACTGAATGACTGAGTGCTTGACTGATTGACTGTCAGACTGACTGACTGACTTCGCAAAAGGGAAAAATAAAAAAAAAAGAATTATAAAATTAGAAAAAAATATTTGCATTTAAGATTTCCTTTCCGGCTGGGATTTGAACCCAGGGCGACGCTCATGGAAGCCCAACGCTCTCGCCAATATACTATCGGATCTCTGTTGATCGGTGTCTTAATTATAATAAAAACAAAAAATGCACCTTAGTAATTATTGATCTAAAATCTTTGAAATCTAAAGGTCGAATGATTAAACTGACTCAGAATTTTCTTCCGTACATAAATAATCCATATTTGCAAAAGAAAGAAATTGAAAAAAAAAAGAATCTTCAAATTAGAAGAGAAATATATACATAGAAGATTTTCGTTCCGGCCGGGACTCGAACCCAGTACCACGCGCTTGGAACCCAACGGTCTAGCCATTAGGCTATCGGAGCTCTGTCGATGGAAGTCTTAAATATAATAAAAACAAAAAATGCACCTTGGTAATTATTGATTCAAACACTTTGAAATTTACAGGTCGAATAATTAAACTGACTCAGAATTTTTCTCCCTACATAAATAATCAATATTCGCAAAAGAGAAAAATTAAAAAAAAAAGAAGAAGAAATTTCAAATTAGAAACTAAAAGTATACATTGAAGATTTTCGTTCAGGCTGGGACTCGAACCCAGGGCCACTCGCTTGGAAGCCTAACACTCTAGCCATTAGTCTATGGGAGCTCTGTCGGTGGGAGTTTTAAATATAATAAAAACAAAAAATGCACCTTGGTAATTGTTTATTTAAACACTTTGAAATCTTCGTGTCGAAAAATTAAACTGACTCAGAATTTTCTTCCCTACATAAATAATCAATAATTGCAAAGGAAAGAAATTGAAAAAAAAAAGAATTTTCAAATTAGAAAAGAAATATATACATTGAAGATATTCGCTCCGGCTGGGACTCGAACCCAGGCCACTCGCTTGGAAGACCAGCGGTCTAGCCATTAGGCTATCGGAGTTCTGTCGAGCGGAGTCTTACTGCCTGACTGATACTGCCTGACTGACAGCCTGACTCACTGACTGACTGACTGACTCACTGACTGACCGAGACTGACTGACTAACTGCCTGACTGACTGACTGACTGAGACTGGACTGACTGACTGACTGACTGACTGACTGACTGACTAACTGACTGACTGAGACTGACTGACTGACTGCTTGACTCTCTGACTGGCTATTTCACTGACTGACTGAATGACTAAATGACTGACTGACACTGACTGACTGACTGCTTGACTACCTGACTGACTGCTTGACTGACTAACTGACTGGACAGGACTGACCGACTGACTGACTGACAGACTGACTGAATAAGGATGACTGACAGACTGACTGAATAAGGCTGACTGACTGACTGACTGACAGACTGACTGAATAAGGCTGACCGACTGACTGACTGCCTGACTGACTGACTGACTGAATGACTGACTGACTGACTGACCGAGACTGACTGACTGACTGAGACTGGACTGGACTGACTGACTGACTGACTGACTGAGACTGACTGACTGCTTTAGTGACTAACTGACTGCACAGGACTGACCGACTGACTGACTGACTGACTGTCTGAATGACTGACTGACTGAGACTAAATGACTGACTGCTTGACTGACTGGCTGAAGGACTAACTGACTGACTGAGTGACTGACTGACTGGACTGACTGACTGAGACTGAATGACTGAGTGCTTGACTGATTGACTGTCAGACTGACTGACTGACTTCGCAAAAGGGAAAAATAAAAAAAAAAGAATTATAAAATTAGAAAAAAATATTTGCATTTAAGATTTCCTTTCCGGCTGGGATTTGAACCCAGGGCGACACTCATGGAAGCCCAACGCTCTCGCCAATATACTATCGGATCTCTGTTGATCGGTGTCTTAATTATAATTAAAACAAAAAATGCACCTTAGTAATTATTGATCTAAAATCTTTGAAATCTAAAGGTCGAATGATTAAACTGACTCAGAATTTTCTTCCGTACATAAATAATCCATATTTGCAAAAGAAAGAAATTGAAAAAAAAAAGAATCTTCAAATTAGAAGAGAAATATGTACATGGAAGATTTTCGTTCCGGCCGGGACTCGAACCCAGTACCACGCGCTTGGAACCCAACGGTCTAGCCATTAGGCTATCGGAGCTCTGTCGATGGAAGTCTTAAATATAATAAAAACAAAAAATGCACCTTGGTAATTATTGATTCAAACACTTTGAAATTTACAGGTCGAATAATTAAACTGACTCAGAATTTTTCTCCCTACATAAATAATCAATATTCGCAAAAGAGAAAAATTAAAAAAAAAAAGAAGAAGAAATTTCAAATTAGAAACTAAAAGTATACTTTGAAGATTTTCGTTCAGGCTGGGACTCGAACCCAGGGCCACTTGCTTGGAAGCCTAACACTCTAGCCATTAGTCTATGGGAGCTCTGTCGGTGGGAGTTTTAAATATAATAAAAACAAAAAATGCACCTTGGTAATTGTTTATTTAAACACTTTGAAATCTTCGTGTCGAAAAATTAAACTGACTCAGAATTTTCTTCCCTACATAAATAATCAATAATTGCAAAGGAAAGAAATTGAAAAAAAAAAGAATTTTCAAATTAGAAAAGAAATATATACATTGAAGATATTCGCTCCGGCTGGGACTCGAACCCAGGCCACTCGCTTGGAAGACCAGCGGTCTAGCCATTAGGCTATCGGAGTTCTGTCGAGCGGAGTCTTACTGCCTGACTGATACTGCCTGACTGACAGACTGACTCACTGACTGACTGATACTGACTGACTGACTAACTGCCTGACTGACTGAGACTGGACTGACTGACTGACTGACTGACTGACTGACGGACTAACTGACTGACTGAGACTGACTGACTGACTGCTTGACTCTCTGACTGGCTATTTCACTGACTGACTGAATGACTAAATGACTGACTGACACTGACTGACTGACTGCTTGACTACCTGACTGACTGCTTGACTGACTAACTGACTGGACAGGACTGACCGACTGACTGACTGACAGACTGACTGAATAAGGATGACTGACAGACTGACTGAATAAGGCTGACTGACTGACTGACTGACAGACTGACTGCATAAGGCTGACCGACTGACTGACTGCCTGACTGACTGACTGACTGAATGACTGACTGACTGACTGACCGAGACTGACTGACTGACTGACTGAGACTGGACTGGACTGACTGACTGACTGACTGACTGAGACTGACTGACTGCTTTAGTGACTAACTGACTGCACAGGACTGACCGACTGACTGACTGACTGACTGCCTGACTGACTGACTGACTGAATGACTGACTGACTGAGACTAAATGACTGACTGCTTGACTGACTGGCTGAAGGACTAACTGACTGACTGAGTGACTGACTGACTGGACTGACTGACTGAGACTGAATGACTGAGTGCTTGACTGATTGACTGTCAGACTGACTGACTGACTTCGCAAAAGGGAAAAATAAAAAAAAAAGAATTATAAAATTAGAAAAAAATATTTGCATTTTAAGATTTCCTTTCCGGCCGGGACTCGAACCCAGTACCACGCGCTAGGAACCCAACGGTCTAGCCATTAGGCTATCGGAGCTCTGTCGATGGAAGTCTTAAATATAATAAAAACAAAAAATGCACCTTGGTAATTATTGATTCAAACACTTTGAAATTTACAGGTCGAATAATTAAACTGACTCAGAATTTTTCTCCCTACATAAATAATCAATATTCGCAAAAGAGAAAAATTTAAAAAAAAGGAGAAGAAATTTCAAATTAGAAACTAAAAGTATACATTGAAGATTTTCGTTCAGGCTGGGACTCGAACCCAGGACCACTCGCTTGGAAGCCTAACACTCTAGCCATTAGTCTATGGGAGCTCTGTCGGTGGGAGTTTTAAATATAATAAAAACAAAAAATGCACCTTGGTAATTGTTTATTTAAACACTTTGAAATCTTCGTGTCGAAAAATTAAACTGACTCAGAATTTTCTTCCCTACATAAATAATCAATAATTGCAAAGGAAAGAAATTGAAAAAAAAGAATTTTCAAATTAGAAAAGAAATATATACATTGAAGATATTCGCTCCGGCTGGGACTCGAACCCAGGCCACTCGCTTGGAAGACCAGCGGTCTAGCCATTAGGCTATCGGAGTTCTGTCGAGCGGAGTCTTACTGCCTGACTGATACTGCCTGACTGACAGACTGACTCACTGACTGACTGATACTGACTGACTGACTCACTGACTGACCGAGACTGACTGACTAACTGCCTGACTGACTGAGACTGGACTGACTGACTGACTGACTAACTGACTGACTGAGACTGACTGACTGACTTCTTGACTCTCTGACTGGCTATTTCACTGACTGACTGAATGACTAAATGACTGACTGACACTGACTGACTGACTGCTTGACTACCTGACTGACTGCTTGACTGACTAACTGACTGGACAGGACAGACCGACTGACTGACTGACAGACTGACTGAATAAGGATGACTGACAGACTGACTGAATAAGGCTGACTGACTGACTGACTGACAGACTGACTGAATAAGGCTGACCGACTGACTGACTGCCTGACTGACTGACGGACTGACTGAATGACTAACTGACTGACCGAGACTGACTGACTGACTGACTGAGACTGGACTGGACATACTGACTGACTGACTGACTGATACTGACTGACTGCTTTAGTGACTAACTGACTGCACAGGACTGACCGACTGACTGACTGACTGACTGCCTGACTGACTGACTGACTGAATGACTGACTGACTGAGACTAAATGACTGACTGCTTGACTGACTGGCTGAAGGACTAACTGACTGACTGAGTGACTGACTGACTGGACTGACTGACTGAGACTGAATGACTGAGTGCTTGACTGATTGACTGTCAGACTGACTGACTGACTTCGCAAAAGGGAAAAATAAAAAAAAAAGAATTATAAAATTAGAAAAAAATATTTGCATTTAAGATTTCCTTTCCGGCCGGGACTCGAACCCAGTACCACGTGCTAGGAACCCAACGGTCTAGCCATTAGGCTATCGGAGCTCTGTCGATGGAAGTCTTAAATATAATAAAAACAAAAAAATGCACCTTGGTAATTATTGATTCAAACACTTTGAAATTTACAGGTCGAATAATTAAACTGACTCAGAATTTTTCTCCCTACATAAATAATCAATATTCGCAAAAGAGAAAAATTAAAAAAAAAAGAAGAAGAAATTTCAAATTAGAAACTAAAAGTATACATTGAAGATTTTCGTTCAGGCTGGGACTCGAACCCAGGGCCACTCGCTTGGAAGCCTAACACTCTAGCCATTAGTCTATGGGAGCTCTGTCGGTGGGAGTTTTAAATATAATAAAAACAAAAAATGCACCTTGGTAATTGTTTATTTAAACACTTTGAAATCTTCGTGTCGAAAAATTAAACTGACTCAGAATTTTCTTCCCTACATAAATAATCAATAATTGCAAAGGAAAGAAATTGAAAAAAAAAAGAATTTTCAAATTAGAAAAGAAATATATACATTGAAGATATTCGCTCCGGCTGGGACTCGAACCCAGGCCACTCGCTTGGAAGACCAGCGGTCTAGCCATTAGGCTATCGGAGTTCTGTCGAGCGGAGTCTTACTGCCTGACTGATACTGCCTGACTGACAGACTGACTCACTGACTGACTGACTCACTGACTGACCGAGACTGACTGACTAACTGCCTGACTGACTGAGACTGGACTGACTGACTGACTGACTGACTGACTGACTAACTGACTGACTGAGACTGACTGACTGACTGCTTGACTCTCTGACTGGCTATTTCACTGACTGACTGAATGACTAAATGACTGACTGACACTGACTGACTGACTGCTTGACTACCTGACTGACTGCTTGACTGACTAACTGACTGGACAGGACTGACCGACTGACTGACTGACAGACTGACTGAATAAGGATGACTGACAGACTGACTGAATAAGGCTGACTGACTGACTGACTGACAGACTGACTGAATAAGGCTGACCGACTGACTGACTGCCTGACTGACTGAATGACTGAATGACTGACTGACTGACTGACCGAGACTGACTGACTGACTGACTGAGACTGGACTGGACTGACTGACTGACTGACTGACTGAGACTGACTGACTGCTTTAGTGACTAACTGACTGCACAGGACTGACCGACTGACTGACTGACTGACTGACTGCCTGACTGACTGACTGACTGAATGACTGACTGACTGAGACTAAATGACTGACTGCTTGACTGACTGGCTGAAAGACTAACTGACTGACTGAGTGACTGACTGACTGGACTGACTGACTGAGACTGAATGACTGAGTGCTTGACTGATTGACTGTCAGACTGACTGACTGACTTCGCAAAAGGGAAAAATAAAAAAAAAAGAATTATAAAATTAGAAAAAAATATTTGCATTTAAGATTTCCTTTCCGGCCGGGACTCGAACCCAGTACCACGTGCTAGGAACCCAACGGTCTAGCCATTAGGCTATCGGAGCTCTGTCGATGGAAGTCTTAAATATAATAAAAACAAAAAAATGCACCTTGGTAATTATTGATTCAAACACTTTGAAATTTACAGGTCGAATAATTAAACTGACTCAGAATTTTTCTCCCTACATAAATAATCAATATTCGCAAAAGAGAAAAATTAAAAAAAAAAGAAGAAGAAATTTCAAATTAGAAACTAAAAGTATACATTGAAGATTTTCGTTCAGGCTGGGACTCGAACCCAGGGCCACTCGCTTGGAAGCCTAACACTCTAGCCATTAGTCTATGGGAGCTCTGTCGGTGGGAGTTTTAAATATAATAAAAACAAAAAATGCACCTTGGTAATTGTTTATTTAAACACTTTGAAATCTTTGTGTCGAAAAATTAAACTGACTCAGAATTTTCTTCCCTACATAAATAATCAATAATTGCAAAGGAAAGAAATTGAAAAAAAAAAGAATTTTCAAATTAGAAAAGAAATATATACATTGAAGATATTCGCTCCGGCTGGGACTCGAACCCAGGCCACTCGCTTGGAAGACCAGCGGTCTAGCCATTAGGCTATCGGAGTTCTGTCGAGCGGAGTCTTACTGCCTGACTGATACTGCCTGACTGACAGACTGACTCACTGACTGACTGATACTGACTGACTGATACTGACTGACTGACTCACTGACTGACCGAGACTGACTGACTAACTGCCTGACTGACTGAGACTGGACTGACTGACTGACTGACTGACTGACTGACTAACTGACTGACTGAGACTGACTGACTGACTGCTTGACTCTCTGACTGGCTACTTCACTGACTGACTGAATGACTAAATGACTGACTGACACTGACTGACTGACTGCTTGACTACCTGACTGACTGCTTGACTGACTAACTGACTGGACAGGACTGACCGACTGACTGACTGACTGACTGACTGAATAAGGATGACTGACAGACTGACTGAATAAGGCTGACTGACTGACTGACTGACAGACTGACTGAATAAGGCTGACCGACTGACTGACTGCCTGACTGACTGAATGACTGAATGACTGACTGACTGACTGTCCGAGACTGACTGACTGACTGACTGAGACTGGACTAGACTGACTGACTGACTGACTGACTGAGACTGACTGACTGCTTTAGTGACTAACTGACTGCACAGGACTGACCGACTGACTGACTGACTGACTGACTGCCTGACTGACTGACTGACTGAATGACTGACTGACTGAGACTAAATGACTGACTGCTTGACTGACAGGCTGAAGGACTAACTGACTGACTGAGTGACTGACTGACTGGACTGACTGACTGAGACTGAATGACTGAGTGCTTGACTGATTGACTGTCAGACTGACTGACTGACTTCGCAAAAGGGAAAAATAAAAAAAAAAGAATTATAAAATTAGAAAATATATATGCATTTAAGATTTCCTTTCCGGCCGGGACTCGAACCCAGTACCACGCGCTATGAACCCAACGGTCTAGCCATTAGGCTATCGGAGCTCTGTCGATGGAAGTCTTAAATATAATAAAAACAAAAAATGCACCTTGGTAATTATTGATTCAAACACTTTGAAATTTACAGGTCGAATAATTAAACTGACTCAGAATTTTTCTCCCAACATAAATAATCAATATTCGCAAAAGAGAAAAATTAAAAAAAAAAGAAGAAATTTCAAATTAGAAACTAAAAGTATACATTGAAGATTTTCGTTCAGGCTGGGACTCGAACCCAGGGCCACTCGCTTGGAAGCCTAACACTCTAGCCATTAGTCTATGGGAGCTCTGTCAGTGGGAGTTTTAAATATGATAAAAACAAAAAATGCACCTTGGTAATTGTTTATTTAAACACTTTGAAATCTTCGTGTCGAAAAATTAAACTGACTCAGAATTTTCTTCCCTACATAAATAATCAATAATTGCAAAGGAAAGAAATTGAAAAAAAATAAGAATTTTCAAATTAGAAAAGAAATATATACATTGAAGATATTCGCTCCGGCTGGGACTCGAACCCAGGCCACTCGCTTGGAAGACCAGCAGTCTAGCCATTAGGCTATCGGAGTTCTGTCGAGCGGAGTCTTACTGCCTGACTGATACTGCCTGACTGACAGACTGACTCAGTGACTGACTGATACTGACTGACTGACTCACTGACTGACCGAGACTGACTGACTAACTGCCTGACTGACTGAGACTGTACTGACTGACTGACTGACAGACTGACTGACTAACTGACTGACTGAGACTGACTGACTGACTGCTTGACTCTCTGACTGGCTATTTCACTGACTGACTGAGACTGGACTGACTGACTGACTGACAGACTGACTGACTAACTGACTGACTGAGACTGACTGACTGACTGCTTGACTCTCTGACTGGCTATTTCACTGACTGACTGAATGACTAAATGACTGACTGACACTGATTGACTGACTGCTTGACTACCTGACTGACTGCTTGACTGACTAACTGACTGGACAGGACTGACCGACTGACTGACTGACAGACTGACTGAATAAGGCTGACTGACTGACTGACTGACAGACTGACTGAATAAGGCTGACCGACTGACTGAATAAGGCTGACCGACTGACTGACTGCCTGACTGACTGACTGACTGACTGACTGACCGAGACTGACTGACTGACTGACTGAGACTGGACTGGACTGACTGACTGACTGACTGACTGAGACTGACTGACTGCTTTAGTGACTAACTGACTGCACAGGACTGACCGACTGACTGACTGACTGACTGCCTGACTGACTGACTGACTGAATGACTGACTGACTGAGACTAAATGACTGACTGCTTGACTGACTGGCTGAAGGACTAACTGACTGACTGAGTGACTGACTGACTGGACTGACTGACTGAGACTGAATGACTGAGTGCTTGACTGATTGACTGTCAGACTGACTGACTGACTTCGCAAAAGGGAAAAATAAAAAAAAAAGAATTATAAAATTAGAAAAAAATATTTGCATTTAAGATTTCCTTTCCGGCCGGGACTCGAACCCAGTACCACGCGCTAGGATACCAATGGTCTAGCCATTAGGCTATCGGAGCTCTGTCGATGGAAGTCTTAAATATAATAAAAACAAAAAATGCACCTTGGTAATTATTGGTTCAAACACTTTGAAATTTACAGGTCGAATAATTAAACTGACTCAGAATTTTTCTCCCTACATAAATAATCAATATTCGCAAAAGAGAAAAATTAAAAAAAAAAGAAGAAGAAATTTCAAATTAGAAACTAAAAGTATACATTGAAGATTTTCGTTCAGGCTGGGACTCGAACCCAGGGCCACTCGCTTGGAAGCCTAACACTCTAGCCATTAGTCTATGGGAGCTCTGTCGGTGGGAGTTTTAAATATAATAAAAACAAAAAATGCACCTTGGTAATTGTTTATTTAAACACTTTGAAATCTTCGTGTCGAAAAATTAAACTGACTCAGAATTTTCTTCCCTACATAAATAATCAATAATTGCAAAGGAAAGAAATTGAAAAAAAAAGAATTTTCAAATTAGAAAAGAAATATATACATTGAAGATATTCGCTCCGGCTGGGACTCGAACCCAGGCCACTCGCTTTGAAGACCAGCGGTCTAGCCATTAGGCTATCGGAGTTCTGTCGAGCGGAGTCTTACTGCCTGACTGATACTGCCTGACTGACAGACTGACTCACTGACTGACTGATACTGACTGACTGACTCACTGACTGACCGAGACTGACTGACTAACTGCCTGACTGACTGAGACTGGACTGACTGACTGACTGACTGACTGACTGACTAACTGACTGACTGAGACTGACTGACTGACTGCTTGACTCTCTGACTGGCTATTTCACTGACTGACTGAATGACTAAATGACTGACTGACACTGACTGACTGACTGCTTGACTACCTGACTGACTGCTTGACTGACTAACTGACTGGACAGGACTGACCGACTGACTGACTGACAGACTGACTGAATAAGGCTGACTGACTGACTGACTGACAGACTGACTGAATAAGGCTGACCGACTGACTGAATAAGGCTGACCGACTGACTGACTGCCTGACTGACTGACTGACTGAATGACTGACTGACTGACTGACCGAGACTGACTGACTGAGACTGGACTGGACTGACTGACTGACTGACTGACTGAGACTGACTGACTGCTTTAGTGACTAACTGACTGCACAGGACTGACCGACTGACTGACTGACTGACTGCCTGACTGACTGACTGACTGAATGAGTGACTGACTGAGACTAAATGACTGACTGCTTGACTGACTGGCTGAAGGACTAACTGACTGACTGGACTGACTGACTGAGACTGAATGACTGAGTGCTTGACTGATTGACTGTCAGACTGACTGACTGACTTCGAAAAAGGGAAAAATAAAAAAAAAGAATTATAAAATTAGAAAAAAATATTTGCATTTAAGATTTCCTTTCCGTCCGGGACTCGAACCCAGTACCACGAGCTAGGAACCCAACGGTCTAGCCATTAGGCTATCGGAGCTCTGTCGATGGAAGTCTTAAATATAATAAAAACAAAAAATGCACCTTGGTAATTATTGATTCAAACACTTTGAAATTTACAGGTCGAATAATTAAACTGACTCAGAATTTTTCTCCCTACATAAATAATCAATATTCGCAAAAGAGAAAAATTAAAAAAAAAAGAAGAAGGAATTTCAAATTAGAAACTAAAAGTATACATTGAAGATTTTCGTTCAGGCTGGGACTCGAACCCAGGGCCACTCGCTTGGAAGCCTAACACTCTAGCCATTAGTCCATGGGAGCTCTGTCGGTGGGAGTTTTAAATATAATAAAAACAAAAAATGCACCTTGGTAATTGTTTATTTAAACACTTTGAAATCTTCGTGTCGAAAAATTAAACTGACTCAGAATTTTCTTCCCTACATAAATAATCAATAATTGCAAAGGAAAGAAATTGAAAAAAAAAAGAATTTTCAAATTAGAAAAGAAATATATACATTGAAGATATTCGCTCCGGCTGGGACTCGAACCCAGGCCACTCGCTTGGAAGACCAGCGGTCTAGCCATTAGGCTATCGGAGTTCTGTCGAGCGGAGTCTTACTGCCTGACTGATACTGCCTGACTGACAGACTGACTCACTGACTGACTGACTGACTCACTGACTGACCGAGACTGACTGACTAACTGCCTGACTGACTGAGACTGGACCGACTGACTGACTGACTGACTGACGGACTAACTGACTGACTGAGACTGACTGACTGACTGCTTGACTCTCTGACTGGCTATTTCACTGACTGACTGAATGACTAAATGACTGACTGACACTGACTGACTGACTGCTTGACTACCTGACTGACTGCTTGACTGACTAACTGACTGGACAGGACTGACCGACTGACTGACTGACAGACTGACTGAATAAGGATGACTGACAGACTGACTGAATAAGGCTGACTGACTGACTGACTGACAGACTGACTGAATAAGGCTGACCGACTGACTGACTGCCTGACTGACTGACTGACTGAATGACTGACTGACTGACTGACCGAGACTGACTGACTGACTGACTGAGACTGGACTGGACTGACTGACTGACTGACTGACTGAGACTGACTGACTGCTTTAGTGACTAACTGACTGCACAGGACTGACCGACTGACTGACTGACTGACTGCCTGACTGACTGACTGACTGAATGACTGACTGACTGAGACTAAATGACTGACTGCTTGACTGACTGGCTGAAGGACTAACTGACTGACTGAGTGACTGACTGACTGGACTGACTGACTGAGACTGAATGACTGAGTGCTTGACTGATTGACTGTCAGACTGACTGACTGACTTCGCAAAAGGGAAAAATAAAAAAAAAAGAATTATAAAATTAGAAAAAAATATTTGCATTTAAGATTTCCTTTCCGGCCGGGACTCGAACCCAGTACCACGCGCTAGGAACCCAACGGTCTAGCCATTAGGCTATCGGAGCTCTGTCGATGGAAGTCTTAAATATAATAAAAACAAAAAATGCACCTTGGTAATTATTGATTCAAACACTTTGAAATTTACAGGTCGAATAATTAAACTGACTCAGAATTTTTCTCCCTACATAAATAATCAATATTCGCAAAAGAGAAAAATTAAAAAAAAAAGAAGAAGAAATTTCAAATTAGAAACTAAAAGTATACATTGAAGATTTTCGTTCAGGCTGGGACTCGAACCCAGGGCCACTTGCTTGGAAGCCTAACACTCTAGCCATTAGTCTATGGGAGCTCTGTCGGTGGGAGTTTTAAATATAATAAAAACAAAAAATGCACCTTGGTAATTGTTTATTTAAACACTTTGAAATCTTTGTGTCGAAAAATTAAACTGACTCAGAATTTTCTTCCCTACATAAATAATCAATAATTGCAAAGGAAAGAAATTGAAAAAAAGAAGAATTTTCAAATTAGAAAAGAAATATATACGTTGAAGATATTCGCTCCGGCTGGGACTCGAACCCAGGCCACTCGCTTGGAAGACAAGCGGTCTAGCCATTAGGCTATCGGAGTTCTGTCGAGCGGAGTCTTACTGCCTGACTGATACTGCCTGACTGACAGACTGACTCACTGACTGACTGATACTGACTGACTGACTCACTGACTGACCGAGACTGACTGACTAACTGCCTGACTGACTGAGACTGGACTGACTGACTGACTGACTGACTGACTGACTGACTAACTGACTGACTGAGACTGACTGACTGACTGCTTGACTCTCTGACTGGCTATTTCACTGACTGACTGAATGACTAAATGACTGACTGACACTGACTGACTGACTGCTTGACTACCTGACTGACTGCTTGACTGACTAACTGACTGGACAGGACTGACCGACTGACTGACTGACAGACTGACTGAATAAGGATGACTGACAGACTGACTGAATAAGGCTGACTGACTGACTGACTGACAGACTGACTGAATAAGGCTGACCGACTGACTGACTGCCTGACTGACTGACTGACTGAATGACTGACTGACTGACTGACCGAGACTGACTGACTGACTGAGACTGGACTGGACTGACTGACTGACTGACTGACTGAGACTGACTGACTGCTTTAGTGACTAACTGACTGCACAGGACTGACCGACTGACTGACTGACTGACTGTCTGACTGACTGACTGACTGAATGACTGACTGACTGAGACTAAATGACTGACTGCTTGACTGACTGGCTGAAGGACTAACTGACTGACTGAGTGACTGACTGACTGGACTGACTGACTGAGACTGAATGACTGAGTGCTTGACTGATTGACTGTCAGACTGACTGACTGACTTCGCAAAAGGGAAAAAAAAAAAAAAAAAGAATTATAAAATTAGAAAAAAATATTTGCATTTAAGATTTCCTTTCCGGCTGGGATTTGAACCCAGGGCGACACTCATGGAAGCCCAACGCTCTCGCCAATATACTATCGGATCTCTGTTGATCGGTGTCTTAATTATAATTAAAACAAAAAATGCACCTTAGTAATTATTGATCTAAAATCTTTGAAATCTAAAGGTCGAATGATTAAACTGACTCAGAATTTTCTTCCGTACATAAATAATCCATATTTGAAAAAGAAAGAAATTGAAAAAAAAAAGAATCTTCAAATTAGAAGAGAAATATATACATGGAAGATTTTCGTTCCGGCCGGGACTCGAACCCAGTACCACGCGCTTGGAACCCAACGGTCTAGCCATTAGGCTATCGGAGCTCTGTCGATGGAAGTCTTAAATATAATAAAAACAAAAAATGCACCTTGGTAATTATTGATTCAAACACTTTGAAATTTACAGGTCGAATAATTAAACTGACTCAGAATTTTTCTCCCTACATAAATAATCAATATTCGCAAAAGAGAAAAATTAAAAAAAAAAAGAAGAAGAAATTTCAAATTAGAAACTAAAAGTATACTTTGAAGATTTTCGTTCAGGCTGGGACTCGAACCCAGGGCCACTTGCTTGGAAGCCTAACACTCTAGCCATTAGTCTATGGGAGCTCTGTCGGTGGGAGTTTTAAATATAATAAAAACAAAAAATGCACCTTGGTAATTGTTTATTTAAACACTTTGAAATCTTCGTGTCGAAAAATTAAACTGACTCAGAATTTTCTTCCCTACATAAATAATCAATAATTGCAAAGGAAAGAAATTGAAAAAAAAAAAGAATTTTCAAATTAGAAAAGAAATATATACATTGAAGATATTCGCTCCGGCTGGGACTCGAACCCAGGCCACTCGCTTGGAAGACCAGCGGTCTAGCCATTAGGCTATCGGAGTTCTGTCGAGCGGAGTCTTACTGCCTGACTGATACTGCCTGACTGACAGACTGACTCACTGACTGACTGATACTGACTGACTGACTCACTGACTGACCGAGACTGACTGACTAACTGCCTGACTGACTGAGACTGGACTGACTGACTGACTGACTGACTGACTGACGGACTAACTGACTGACTGAGACTGACTGACTGACTGCTTGACTCTCTGACTGGCTATTTCACTGACTGACTGAATGACTAAATGACTGACTGACACTGACTGACTGACTGCTTGACTACCTGACTGACTGCTTGACTGACTAACTGACTGGACAGGTCTGACCGACTGACTGACTGACAGACTGACTGAATAAGGATGACTGACAGACTGACTGAATAAGGCTGACTGACTGACTGACTGACAGACTGACTGAATAAGGCTGACCGACTGACTGACTGCCTGACTGACTGACTGACTGAATGACTGACTGACTGACTGACCGAGACTGACTGACTGACTGACTGAGACTGGTCTGGACTGACTGACTGACTGACTGACTGAGACTGACTGACTGCTTTAGTGACTAACTGACTGCACAGGACTGACCGACTGACTGACTGACTGACTGCCTGACTGACTGACTGACTGAATGACTGACTGACTGAGACTAAATGACTGACTGCTTGACTGACTGGCTGAAGGACTAACTGACTGACTGAGTGACTGACTGACTGGACTGACTGGACTGACTGACTGAGACTGAATGACTGAGTGCTTGACTGATTGACTGTCAGACTGACTGACTGACTTCGCAAAAGGGAAAAATAAAAAAAAAAGAATTATAAAATTAGAAAAAAATATTTGCATTTTAAGATTTCCTTTCCGGCCGGGACTCGAACACAGTACCACGCGCTAGGAACCCAACGGTCTAGCCATTAGGCTATCGGAGCTCTGTCGATGGAAGTCTTAAATATAATAAAAGCAAAAAATGCACCTTGGTAATTATTGATTCAAACACTTTGAAATTTACAGGTCGAATAATTAAACTGACTCAGAATTTTTCTCCCTACATAAATAATCAATAATCGCAAAAAAGAAAAATTTAAAAAAAAAAAAGAAGAAATTTCAAATTAGAAACTAAAAGTATACATTGAAGATTTTCGTTCAGGCTGGGACTCGAACCCAGGGCCACTTGCTTGGAAGCCTAACACTCTAGCCATTAGTCTATGGGAGCTCTGTCGGTGGGAGTTTTAAATATAATAAAAACAAAAAATGCACCTTGGTAATTGTTTATTTAAACACTTTGAAATCTTTGTGTCGAAAAATTAAACTGACTCAGAATTTTCTTCCCTACATAAATAATCAATAATTGCAAAGGAAAGAAATTGAAAAAAAAAAGAATTTTCAAATTAGAAAAGAAATATATACATTGAAGATATTCGCTCCGGCTGGGACTCGAACCCAGGCCACTCGCTTGGAAGACCAGCGGTCTAGCCATTAGGCTATCGGAGTTCTGTCGAGCGGAGTCTTACTGCCTGAATGATACTGCCTGACTGACAGACTGACTCACTGACTGACTGATACTGACTGACTGACTCACTGACTGACCGAGACTGACTGACTAACTGCCTGACTGACTGAGACTGGACTGACTGACTGACTGACTGACTGACGGACTAACTGACTGACTGAGACTGACTGACTGACTGCTTGACTCTCTGACTGGCTATTTCACTGACTGACTGAATGACTAAATGACTGACTGACACTGACTGACTGACTGCTTGACTACCTGACTGACTGCTTGACTGACTAACTGACTGGACAGGACTGACCGACTGACTGACTGACAGACTGACTGAATAAGGATGACTGACAGACTGACTGAATAAGGCTGACTGACTGACTGACTGACAGACTGACTGAATAAGGCTGACCGACTGACTGACTGCCTGACTGACTGACTGACTGAATGACTGACTGACTGACTGACCGAGACTGACTGACTGACTGACTGAGACTGGACTGGACTGACTGACTGACTGACTGACTGAGACTGACTGACTGCTTTAGTGACTAACTGACTGCACAGGACTGACCGACTGACTGACTGACTGACTGCCTGACTGACTGACTGACTGAATGACTGAGTGCTTGACTGATTGACTGTCAGACTGACTGACTGACTTCGCAAAAGGGAAAAATAAAAAAAAAAGAATTATAAAATTAGAAAAAAATATTTGCATTTAAGATTTCCTTTCCGGCTGGGATTTGAACCCAGGGCGACACTCATGGAAGCCCAACGCTCTCGCCAATATACTATCGGATCTCTGTTGATCGGTGTCTTAATTATAATTAAAACAAAAAATGCACCTTAGTAATTATTGATCTAAAATCTTTGAAATCTAAAGGTCGAATGATTAAACTGACTCAGAATTTTCTTCCGTACATAAATAATCCATATTTGCAAAAGAAAGAAATTGAAAAAAAAAGAATCTTCAAATTAGAAGAGAAATATATACATGGAAGATTTTCGTTCCGGCCGGGACTCGAACCCAGTACCACGCTCTTGGAACCCAACGGTCTAGCCATTAGGCTTTTGGAGCTCTGTCGATGGAAGCCTTAAATATAATAAAAACAAAAAATGCACCTTGGTAATTATTGATTCAAACACTTTGAAATTTACAGGTCGAATGATTAAACTGACTCAGAATTTTTCTCCCTACATAAATAATCAATATTCGCAAAAGAGAAAAATTAAAAAAAAAAGAAGAAGAAATTTCAAATTAGAAACTAAAAGTATACATTGAAGATTTTCGTTCAGGCTGGGACTCGAACCCAGGGCCACTCGCTTGGAAGCCTAACACTCTAGCCATTAGTCTATGGGAGCTCTGTCGGTGGGAGTTTTAAATATAATAAAAACAAAAAATGCACCTTGGTAATTGTTTATTTAAACACTTTGAAATCTTCGTGTCGAAAAATTAAACTGACTCAGAATTTTCTTCCCTACATAAATAATCAATAATTGCAAAGGAAAGAAATTGAAAAAAAAAGAATTTTCAAATTAGAAAAGAAATATATACATTGAAGATATTCGCTCCGGCTGGGACTCGAACCCAGGCCACTCGCTTGGAAGACCAGCGGTCTAGCCATTAGGCTATCGGAGTTCTGTCGAGCGGAGTCTTACTGCCTGACTGATACTGCCTGACTGACAGACTGACTCACTGACTGACTGATACTGACTGACTGACTCACTGACTGACCGAGACTGACTGACTAACTGCCTGACTGACTGAGACTGGACTGACTGACTGACTGACTGACTGACTAACTGACTGACTGAGACTGACTGACTGACTTCTTGACTCTCTGACTGGCTATTTCACTGACTGACTGAATGACTAAATGACTGACTGACACTGACTGACTGACTGCTTGACTACCTGACTGACTGCTTGACTGACTAACTGACTGGACAGGACAGACCGACTGACTGACTGACAGACTGACTGAATAAGGATGACTGACAGACTGACTGAATAAGGCTGACTGACTGACTGACTGACAGACTGACTGAATAAGGCTGACCGACTGACTGACTGCCTGACTGACTGACTGACTGAATGACTGACTGACTGACTGACCGAGACTGACTGACTGACTGACTGAGACTGGACTGGACTGACTGACTGACTGACTGACTGAGACTGACTGACTGCTTTAGTGACTAACTGACTGCACAGGACTGACCGACTGACTGACTGACTGACTGCCTGACTGACTGACTGACTGAATGACTGACTGACTGAGACTAAATGACTGACTGCTTGACTGACTGGCTGAAGGACTAACTGACTGACTGAGTGACTGACTGACTGGACTGACTGACTGAGACTGAATGACTGAGTGCTTGACTGATTGACTGTCAGACTGACTGACTGACTTCGCAAAAGGGAAAAATAAAAAAAAAGAATTATAAAATTAGAAAAAAATATTTGCATTTAAGATTTCCTTTCCGGCCGGGACTCGAACCCAGTACCACGTGCTAGGAACCCAACGGTCTAGCCATTAGGCTATCGGAGCTCTGTCGATGGAAGTCTTAAATATAATAAAAACAAAAAATGCACCTTGGTAATTATTGATTCAAACACTTTGAAATTTACAGGTCGAATAATTAAACTGACTCAGAATTTTTCTCCCTACATAAATAATCAATATTCGCAAAAGAGAAAAATTAAAAAAAAAAAGAAGAAGAAATTTCAAATTAGAAACTAAAAGTATACATTGAAGATTTTCGTTCAGGCTGGGACTCGAACCCAGGGCCACTCGCTTGGAAGCCTAACACTCTAGCCATTTGTCTATGGGAGCTCTGTCGGTGGGAGTTTTAAATATAATAAAAACAAAAAATGCACCTTGGTAATTGTTTATTTAAACACTTTGAAATCTTCGTGTCGAAAAATTAAACTGACTCAGAATTTTCTTCCCTACATAAATAATCAATAATTGCAAAGGAAAGAAATTGAAAAAAAAAGAATTTTCAAATTAGAAAAGAAATATATTCATTGAAGATAATCGCTCCGGCTGTTACTCGAACCCAGGCCACTCGCTTGGAAGACCAGCGGTCTAGCCATTAGGCTATCGGAGTTCTGTCGAGCGGAGTCTTACTGCCTGACTGATACTGCCTGACTGACAGACTGACTCACTGACTGACTGATACTGACTGACTGACTCACTGACTGACCGAGACTGACTGACTAACTGCCTGACTGACTGAGACTGGACTGACTGACTGACTGACTGACTAACTGACTGACTGAGACTGACTGACTGACTGCTTGACTCTCTGACTGGCTATTTCACTGACTGACTGAATGACTAAATGACTGACTGACACTGACTGACTGACTGCTTGACTGACTAACTGACTGGACAGGACTGACCGACTGACTGACTGACAGACTGACTGAATAAGGATGACTGACAGACTGACTGAATAAGGCTGACTGACTGACTGACTGACAGACTGACTGAATAAGGCTGACCGACTGACTGACTGCCTGACTGACTGACTGAATGACTGACTGACTGACTGACCGAGACTGACTGACTGACTGACTGAGACTGGACTGGACTGACTGACTGACTGACTGACTGAGACTGACTGACTGCTTTAGTGACTAACTGACTGCCCAGGACTGACCGACTGACTGACTGACTGACTGCCTGACTGACTGACTGACTGAATGACTGACTGACTGAGACTAAATGACCGACTGCTTGACTGACTGGCTGAAGGACTAACTGACTGACTGAGTGACTGACTGACTGGACTGACTGACTGAGACTGAATGACTGAGTGCTTGACTGATTGACTGTCAGACTGACTGACTGACTTCGCAAAAGGGAAAAATAAAAAAAAAAGAATTATAAAAAATATTTGCATTTAAGATTTCCTTTCCGGCCGGGACTCGAACCCAGTACCACGCGCTAGGAACCCAAAGGTCTAGCCATTAGGCTATCGGAGCTCTGTCGATGGAAGTCTTAAATATAATAAAAACAAAAAATGCACCTTGGTAATTATTGATTCAAACACTTTGAAATTTACAGGTCGAATAATTAAACTGACTCAGAATTTTTCTCCCTACATAAATAATCAATATTCGCAAAAGAGAAAAATTTAAAAAAAAGGAGAAGAAATTTCAAATTAGAAACTAAAAGTATACATTGAAGATTTTCGTTCAGGCTGGGACTCGAACCCAGGACCACTCGCTTGGAAGCCTAACACTCTAGCCATTAGTCTATGGGAGCTCTGTCGGTGGGAGTTTTAAATATAATAAAAACAAAAAATGCACCTTGGTAATTGTTTATTTAAACACTTTGAAATCTTCGTGTCGAAAAATTAAACTGACTCAGAATTTTCTTCCCTACATAAATAATCAATAATTGCAAAGGAAAGAAATTGAAAAAAAAGAATTTTCAAATTAGAAAAGAAATATATACATTGAACATATTCGCTCCGGCTGGGACTCGAACCCAGGCCACTCGCTTGGAAGACCAGCGGTCTAGCCATTAGGCTATCGGAGTTCTGTCGAGCGGAGTCTTACTGCCTGACTGATACTGCCTGACTGACAGACTGACTCACTGACTGACTGATACTGACTGACTGACTCACTGACTGACCGAGACTGACTGACTAACTGCCTGACTGACTGAGACTGGACTGACTGACTGACTGACTAACTGACTGACTGAGACTGACTGACTGACTTCTTGACTCTCTGACTGGCTATTTCACTGACTGACTGAATGACTAAATGACTGACTGACACTGACTGACTGACTGCTTGACTACCTGACTGACTGCTTGACTGACTAACTGACTGGACAGGACAGACCGACTGACTGACTGACAGACTGACTGAATAAGGATGACTGACAGACTGACTGAATAAGGCTGACTGACTGACTGACTGACAGACTGACTGAATAAGGCTGACCGACTGACTGACTGCCTGACTGACTGACTGACTGACTGAATGACTAACTGACTGACCGAGACTGACTGACTGACTGACTGAGACTGGACTGGACATACTGACTGACTGACTGACTGATACTGACTGACTGCTTTAGTGACTAACTGACTGCACAGGACTGACCGACTGACTGACTGACTGACTGACTGAGACTGACTGACTGACTGAATGACTGACTGACTGAGACTAAATGACTGACTGCTTGACTGACTGGCTGAAGGACTAACTGACTGACTGAGTGACTGACTGACTGGACTGACTGACTGAGACTGAATGACTGAGTGCTTGACTGATTGACTGACTTCGCAAAAGGGAAAAATAAAAAAAAAAGAATTATAAAATTAGAAAAAAATATTTGCATTTTAAGATTTCCTTTCCGGCCGGGACTCGAACACAGTACCACGCGCTAGGAACCCAACGGTCTAGCCATTAGGCTATCGGAGCTCTGTCGATGGAAGTCTTAAATATAATAAAAGCAAAAAATGCACCTTGGTAATTATTGATTCAAACACTTTGAAATTTACAGGTCGAATAATTAAACTGACTCAGAATTTTTCTCCCTACATAAATAATCAATAATCGCAAAAAAGAAAAATTTAAAAAAAAAAAAGAAGAAATTTCAAATTAGAAACTAAAAGTATACATTGAAGATTTTCGTTCAGGCTGGGACTCGAACCCAGGGCCACTTGCTTGGAAGCCTAACACTCTAGCCATTAGTCTATGGGAGCTCTGTCGGTGGGAGTTTTAAATATAATAAAAACAAAAAATGCACCTTGGTAATTGTTTATTTAAACACTTTGAAATCTTTGTGTCGAAAAATTAAACTGACTCAGAATTTTCTTCCCTACATAAATAATCAATAATTGCAAAGGAAAGAAATTGAAAAAAAAAAGAATTTTCAAATTAGAAAAGAAATATATACATTGAAGATATTCGCTCCGGCTGGGACTCGAACCCAGGCCACTCGCTTGGAAGACCAGCGGTCTAGCCATTAGGCTATCGGAGTTCTGTCGAGCGGAGTCTTACTGCCTGAATGATACTGCCTGACTGACAGACTGACTCACTGACTGACTGATACTGACTGACTGACTCACTGACTGACCGAGACTGACTGACTAACTGCCTGACTGACTGAGACTGGACTGACTGACTGACTGACTGACTGACGGACTAACTGACTGACTGAGACTGACTGACTGACTGCTTGACTCTCTGACTGGCTATTTCACTGACTGACTGAATGACTAAATGACTGACTGACACTGACTGACTGACTGCTTGACTACCTGACTGACTGCTTGACTGACTAACTGACTGGACAGGACTGACCGACTGACTGACTGACAGACTGACTGAATAAGGATGACTGACAGACTGACTGAATAAGGCTGACTGACTGACTGACTGACAGACTGACTGAATAAGGCTGACCGACTGACTGACTGCCTGACTGACTGACTGACTGAATGACTGACTGACTGACTGACCGAGACTGACTGACTGACTGACTGAGACTGGACTGGACTGACTGACTGACTGACTGACTGAGACTGACTGACTGCTTTAGTGACTAACTGACTGCACAGGACTGACCGACTGACTGACTGACTGACTGCCTGACTGACTGACTGACTGAATGACTGAGTGCTTGACTGATTGACTGTCAGACTGACTGACTGACTTCGCAAAAGGGAAAAATAAAAAAAAAAGAATTATAAAATTAGAAAAAAATATTTGCATTTAAGATTTCCTTTCCGGCTGGGATTTGAACCCAGGGCGACACTCATGGAAGCCCAACGCTCTCGCCAATATACTATCGGATCTCTGTTGATCGGTGTCTTAATTATAATTAAAACAAAAAATGCACCTTAGTAATTATTGATCTAAAATCTTTGAAATCTAAAGGTCGAATGATTAAACTGACTCAGAATTTTCTTCCGTACATAAATAATCCATATTTGCAAAAGAAAGAAATTGAAAAAAAAAGAATCTTCAAATTAGAAGAGAAATATATACATGGAAGATTTTCGTTCCGGCCGGGACTCGAACCCAGTACCACGCGCTTGGAACCCAACGGTCTAGCCATTAGGCTTTTGGAGCTCTGTCGATGGAAGCCTTAAATATAATAAAAACAAAAAATGCACCTTGGTAATTATTGATTCAAACACTTTGAAATTTACAGGTCGAATGATTAAACTGACTCAGAATTTTTCTCCCTACATAAATAATCAATATTCGCAAAAGAGAAAAATTAAAAAAAAAAGAAGAAGAAATTTCAAATTAGAAACTAAAAGTATACATTGAAGATTTTCGTTCAGGCTGGGACTCGAACCCAGGGCCACTCGCTTGGAAGCCTAACACTCTAGCCATTAGTCTATGGGAGCTCTGTCGGTGGGAGTTTTAAATATAATAAAAACAAAAAATGCACCTTGGTAATTGTTTATTTAAACACTTTGAAATCTTCGTGTCGAAAAATTAAACTGACTCAGAATTTTCTTCCCTACATAAATAATCAATAATTGCAAAGGAAAGAAATTGAAAAAAAAAGAATTTTCAAATTAGAAAAGAAATATATACATTGAAGATATTCGCTCCGGCTGGGACTCGAACCCAGGCCACTCGCTTGGAAGACCAGCGGTCTAGCCATTAGGCTATCGGAGTTCTGTCGAGCGGAGTCTTACTGCCTGACTGATACTGCCTGACTGACAGACTGACTCACTGACTGACTGATACTGACTGACTGACTCACTGACTGACCGAGACTGACTGACTAACTGCCTGACTGACTGAGACTGGACTGACTGACTGACTGACTGACTGACTAACTGACTGACTGAGACTGACTGACTGACTTCTTGACTCTCTGACTGGCTATTTCACTGACTGACTGAATGACTAAATGACTGACTGACACTGACTGACTGACTGCTTGACTACCTGACTGACTGCTTGACTGACTAACTGACTGGACAGGACAGACCGACTGACTGACTGACAGACTGACTGAATAAGGATGACTGACAGACTGACTGAATAAGGCTGACTGACTGACTGACTGACAGACTGACTGAATAAGGCTGACCGACTGACTGACTGCCTGACTGACTGACTGACTGAATGACTGACTGACTGACTGACCGAGACTGACTGACTGACTGACTGAGACTGGACTGGACTGACTGACTGACTGACTGACTGAGACTGACTGACTGCTTTAGTGACTAACTGACTGCACAGGACTGACCGACTGACTGACTGACTGACTGCCTGACTGACTGACTGACTGAATGACTGACTGACTGAGACTAAATGACTGACTGCTTGACTGACTGGCTGAAGGACTAACTGACTGACTGAGTGACTGACTGACTGGACTGACTGACTGAGACTGAATGACTGAGTGCTTGACTGATTGACTGTCAGACTGACTGACTGACTTCGCAAAAGGGAAAAATAAAAAAAAAGAATTATAAAATTAGAAAAAAATATTTGCATTTAAGATTTCCTTTCCGGCCGGGACTCGAACCCAGTACCACGTGCTAGGAACCCAACGGTCTAGCCATTAGGCTATCGGAGCTCTGTCGATGGAAGTCTTAAATATAATAAAAACAAAAAATGCACCTTGGTAATTATTGATTCAAACACTTTGAAATTTACAGGTCGAATAATTAAACTGACTCAGAATTTTTCTCCCTACATAAATAATCAATATTCGCAAAAGAGAAAAATTAAAAAAAAAAAGAAGAAGAAATTTCAAATTAGAAACTAAAAGTATACATTGAAGATTTTCGTTCAGGCTGGGACTCGAACCCAGGGCCACTCGCTTGGAAGCCTAACACTCTAGCCATTTGTCTATGGGAGCTCTGTCGGTGGGAGTTTTAAATATAATAAAAACAAAAAATGCACCTTGGTAATTGTTTATTTAAACACTTTGAAATCTTCGTGTCGAAAAATTAAACTGACTCAGAATTTTCTTCCCTACATAAATAATCAATAATTGCAAAGGAAAGAAATTGAAAAAAAAAGAATTTTCAAATTAGAAAAGAAATATATTCATTGAAGATAATCGCTCCGGCTGTTACTCGAACCCAGGCCACTCGCTTGGAAGACCAGCGGTCTAGCCATTAGGCTATCGGAGTTCTGTCGAGCGGAGTCTTACTGCCTGACTGATACTGCCTGACTGACAGACTGACTCACTGACTGACTGATACTGACTGACTGACTCACTGACTGACCGAGACTGACTGACTAACTGCCTGACTGACTGAGACTGGACTGACTGACTGACTGACTGACTGACTGACTAACTGACTGACTGAGACTGACTGACTGACTGCTTGACTCTCTGACTGGCTATTTCACTGACTGACTGAATGACTAAATGACTGACTGACACTGACTGACTGACTGCTTGACTGACTAACTGACTGGACAGGACTGACCGACTGACTGACTGACAGACTGACTGAATAAGGATGACTGACAGACTGACTGAATAAGGCTGACTGACTGACTGACTGACAGACTGACTGAATAAGGCTGACCGACTGACTGACTGCCTGACTGACTGACTGAATGACTGACTGACTGACTGACCGAGACTGACTGACTGACTGACTGAGACTGGACTGGACTGACTGACTGACTGACTGACTGAGACTGACTGACTGCTTTAGTGACTAACTGACTGCCCAGGACTGACCGACTGACTGACTGACTGACTGCCTGACTGACTGACTGACTGAATGACTGACTGACTGAGACTAAATGACCGACTGCTTGACTGACTGGCTGAAGGACTAACTGACTGACTGAGTGACTGACTGACTGGACTGACTGACTGAGACTGAATGACTGAGTGCTTGACTGATTGACTGTCAGACTGACTGACTGACTTCGCAAAAGGGAAAAATAAAAAAAAAAGAATTATAAAAAATATTTGCATTTAAGATTTCCTTTCCGGCCGGGACTCGAACCCAGTACCACGCGCTAGGAACCCAAAGGTCTAGCCATTAGGCTATCGGAGCTCTGTCGATGGAAGTCTTAAATATAATAAAAACAAAAAATGCACCTTGGTAATTATTGATTCAAACACTTTGAAATTTACAGGTCGAATAATTAAACTGACTCAGAATTTTTCTCCCTACATAAATAATCAATATTCGCAAAAGAGAAAAATTTAAAAAAAAGGAGAAGAAATTTCAAATTAGAAACTAAAAGTATACATTGAAGATTTTCGTTCAGGCTGGGACTCGAACCCAGGACCACTCGCTTGGAAGCCTAACACTCTAGCCATTAGTCTATGGGAGCTCTGTCGGTGGGAGTTTTAAATATAATAAAAACAAAAAATGCACCTTGGTAATTGTTTATTTAAACACTTTGAAATCTTCGTGTCGAAAAATTAAACTGACTCAGAATTTTCTTCCCTACATAAATAATCAATAATTGCAAAGGAAAGAAATTGAAAAAAAAGAATTTTCAAATTAGAAAAGAAATATATACATTGAACATATTCGCTCCGGCTGGGACTCGAACCCAGGCCACTCGCTTGGAAGACCAGCGGTCTAGCCATTAGGCTATCGGAGTTCTGTCGAGCGGAGTCTTACTGCCTGACTGATACTGCCTGACTGACAGACTGACTCACTGACTGACTGATACTGACTGACTGACTCACTGACTGACCGAGACTGACTGACTAACTGCCTGACTGACTGAGACTGGACTGACTGACTGACTGACTAACTGACTGACTGAGACTGACTGACTGACTTCTTGACTCTCTGACTGGCTATTTCACTGACTGACTGAATGACTAAATGACTGACTGACACTGACTGACTGACTGCTTGACTACCTGACTGACTGCTTGACTGACTAACTGACTGGACAGGACAGACCGACTGACTGACTGACAGACTGACTGAATAAGGATGACTGACAGACTGACTGAATAAGGCTGACTGACTGACTGACTGACAGACTGACTGAATAAGGCTGACCGACTGACTGACTGCCTGACTGACTGACTGACTGACTGAATGACTAACTGACTGACCGAGACTGACTGACTGACTGACTGAGACTGGACTGGACATACTGACTGACTGACTGACTGATACTGACTGACTGCTTTAGTGACTAACTGACTGCACAGGACTGACCGACTGACTGACTGACTGACTGCCTGACTGACTGACTGACTGAATGACTGACTGACTGAGACTAAATGACTGACTGCTTGACTGACTGGCTGAAGGACTAACTGACTGACTGAGTGACTGACTGACTGGACTGACTGACTGAGACTGAATGACTGAGTGCTTGACTGATTGACTGTCAGACTGACTGACTGACTTCGCAAAAGGGAAAAATAAAAAAAAAAGAATTATAAAATTAGAAAAAAATATTTGCATTTAAGATTTCCTTTCCGGCCGGGACTCGAACCCAGTACCACGTGCTAGGAACCCAACGGTCTAGCCATTAGGCTATCGGAGCTCTGGCGATGGAAGTCTTAAATATAATAAAAACAAAAAAATGCACCTTGGTAATTATTGATTCAAACACTTTGAAATTTACAGGTCGAATAATTAAACTGACTCAGAATTTTTCTCCCTACATAAATAATCAATATTCGCAAAAGAGAAAAATTAAAAAAAAAGAAGAAGAAATTTCAAATTAGAAACTAAAAGTATACATTGAAGATTTTCGTTCAGGCTGGGACTCGAACCCAGGGCCACTCGCTTGGAAGCCTAACACTCTAGCCATTAGTCTATGGGAGCTCTGTCGGTGGGAGTTTTAATTATAATAAAAACAAAAAATGCACCTTGGTAATTGTTTATTTAAACACTTTGAAATCTTCGTGTCGAAAAATTAAACTGACTCAGAATTTTCTTCCCTACATAAATAATCAATAATTGCAAAGGAAAGAAATTGAAAAAAAAAAGAATTTTCAAATTAGAAAAGAAATATATACATTGAAGATATTCGCTCCGGCTGGGACTCGAACCCAGGCCACTCGCTTGGAAGACCAGCGGTCTAGCCATTAGGCTATCGGAGTTCTGTCGAGCGGAGTCTTACTGCCTGACTGATACTGCCTGACTGACAGACTGACTCACTGACTGACTGACTCACTGACTGACCGAGACTGACTGACTAACTGCCTGACTGACTGAGACTGGACTGACTGACTGACTGACTGACTGACTGAGACTGACTGACTGACTGCTTGACTCTCTGACTGGCTATTTCACTGACTGACTGAATGACTAAATGACTGACTGACACTGACTGACTGACTGCTTGACTACCTGACTGACTGCTTGACTGACTAACTGACTGGACAGGACTGACCGACTGACTGACTGACAGACTGACTGAATAAGGATGACTGACAGACTGACTGAATAAGGCTGACTGACTGACTGACTGACAGACTGACTGAATAAGGCTGACCGACTGACTGACTGCCTGACTGACTGAATGACTGAATGACTGACTGACTGACTGACCGAGACTGACTGACTGACTGACTGAGACTGGACTGGACTGACTGACTGACTGACTGACTGAGACTGACTGACTGCTTTAGTGACTAACTGACTGCACAGGACTGACCGACTGACTGACTGAGTGACTGACTGCCTGACTGACTGACTGACTGAATGACTGACTGACTGAGACTAAATGACTGACTGCTTGACTGACAGGCTGAAGGACTAACTGACTGACTGAGTGACTGACTGACTGGACTGACTGACTGAGACTGAATGACTGAGTGCTTGACTGATTGACTGTCAGACTGACTGACTGACTTCGCAAAAGGGAAAAATAAAAAAAAAGAATTATAAAATTAGAAAAAAATATATGCATTTAAGATTTCCTTTCCGGCTGGGACTCGAACCCAGTACCACGCGCTATGAACCCAACGGTCTAGCCATTAGGCTATCGGAGCTCTGTCGATGGAAGTCTTAAATATAATAAAAACAAAAAATGCACCTTGGTAATTATTGATTCAAACACTTTGAAATTTACAGGTCGAATAATTAAACTGACTCAGAATTTTTCTCCCAACATAAATAATCAATATTCGCAAAAGAGAAAAATTAAAAAAAAAGAAGAAGAAATTTCAAATTAGAAACTAAAAGTATACATTGAAGATTTTCGTTCAGGCTGGGACTCGAACCCAGGGCCACTCGCTTGGAAGCCTAACACTCTAGCCATTAGTCTATGGGAGCTCTGTCGGTGGGAGTTTTAAATATGATAAAAACAAAAAATGCACCTTGGTAATTGTTTATTTAAACACTTTGAAATCTTCGTGTCGAAAAATTAAACTGACTCAGAATTTTCTTCCCTACATAAATAATCAATAATTGCAAAGGAAAGAAATTGAAAAAAAAATAAGAATTTTCAAATTAGAAAAGAAATATATACATTGAAGATATTCGCTCCGGCTGGGACTCGAACCCAGGCCACTCGCTTGGAAGACCAGCAGTCTAGCCATTAGGCTATCGGAGTTCTGTCGAGCGGCGTCTTACTGCCTGACTGATACTGCCTGACTGACAGACTGACTCACTGACTGACTGATACTGACTGACTGACTCACTGACTGACCGAGACTGACTGACTAACTGCCTGACTGACTGAGACTGTACTGACTGACTGACTGACAGACTGACTGACTAACTGACTGACTGAGACTGACTGACTGACTGCTTGACTCTCTGACTGGCTATTTCACTGACTGACTGAATGACTAAATGACTGACTGACACTGACTGACTGACTGCTTGACTACCTGACTGACTGCTTGACTGACTAACTGACTGGACAGGACTGACCGACTGACTGACTGACAGACTGACTGAATAAGGCTGACTGACTGACTGACTGACAGACTGACTGAATAAGGCTGACCGACTGACTGAATAAGGCTGACCGACTGACTGACTGCCTGACTGACTGACTGACTGAATGACTGACTGACTGACTGACCGAGAATGACTGACTGACTGACTGAGACTGGACTGGACTGACTGACTGACTGACTGACTGAGACTGACTGACTGCTTTAGTGACTAACTGACTGCACAGGACTGACCGACTGACTGACTGACTGACTGCCTGACTGACTGACTGACTGAATGACTGACTGACTGAGACTAAATGACTGACTGCTTGACTGACTGGCTGAAGGACTAACTGACTGACTGAGTGACTGACTGACTGGACTGACTGACTGAGACTGAATGACTGAGTGCTTGACTGATTGACTGTCAGACTGACTGACTGACTTCGCAAAAGGGAAAAATAAAAAAAAAAAGAATTATAAAATTAGAAAAAAATATTTGCATTTAAGATTTCCTTTCCGGCCGGGACTCGAACCCAGTACCACGCGCTAGGAACCCAACGGTCTAGCCATTAGGCTATCGGAGCTCTGTCGATGGAAGTCTTAAATATAATAAAAACAAAAATGCACCTTGGTAATTATTGATTCAAACACTTTGAAATTTACAGGTCGAATAATTAAACTGACTCAGAATTTTTCTCCCTACATAAATAATCAATATTCGCAAAAGAGAAAAATTAAAAAAAAAAAGAAGAAGAAATTTCAAATTAGAAACTAAAAGTATACATTGAAGATTTTCGTTCAGGCTGGGACTCGAACCCAGGGCCACTCGTTTGGAAGCCT
Organism: Uloborus diversus; assembly: GCF_026930045.1. Classification (NCBI taxonomy): domain Eukaryota; kingdom Metazoa; phylum Arthropoda; class Arachnida; order Araneae; family Uloboridae; genus Uloborus; species Uloborus diversus. The sequence continues at coordinate 20,172 of NW_026558350.1, read as the reverse complement.
AACACTCTAGCCATTAGTCTATGGGAGCTCTGTCGGTGGGAGTTTTAAATATAATAAAAACAAAAAATGCACCTTGGTAATTGTTTATTTAAACACTTTGAAATCTTCGTGTCGAAAAATTAAACTGACTTAGAATTTTCTTCCCTACATAAATAATCAATAATTGCAAAGGAAAGAAATTGAAAAAAAAAAAGAATTTTCAAATTAGAAAAGAAATATATACATTGAAGATATTCGCTCCGGCTGGGACTCGAACCCAGGCCACTCGCTTGGAAGACCAGCGGTCTAGCCATTAGGCTATCGGAGTTCTGTCGAGCGGAGTCTTACTGCCTGAACGATACTGCCTGACTGACAGACTGACTCACTGACTGACTGATACTGACTGACTGACTCACTGACTGACCGAGACTGACTGACTAACAGCCTGACTGACTGAGACTGGACTGACTGACTGACTGACTGACTGACTGACTAACTGACTGACTGAGACTGACTGACTGACTGCTTGACTCTCTGACTGGCTATTTCACTGACTGACTGAATGACTAAATGACTGACTGACACTGACTGACTGACTGCTTGACTACCTGACTGACTGCTTGACTGACTAACTGACTGGACAGGACTGACCGACTGACTGACTGACAGACTGACTGAATAAGGCTGACTGACTGACTGACTGACAGACTGACTGAATAAGGCTGACCGACTGACTGAATAAGGCTGACCGACTGACTGACTGCCTGACTGACTGACTGACTGAATGACTGACTGACTGACTGACCGAGACTGACTGACTGACTGACTGAGACTGGACTGGACTGACTGACTGACTGACTGAGACTGACTGACTGCTTTAGTGACTAACTGACTGCACAGGACTGACCGACTGACTGACTGACTGCCTGACTGACTGACTGACTGAATGACTGACTGACTGAGACTAAATGACTGACTGCTTGACTGACTGGCTGAAGGACGAACTGACTGACTGAGTGACTGACTGACTGGACTGACTGACTGAGACTGAATGACTGAGTGCTTGACTGATTGACTGTCAGACTGACTGACTGACTTCGAAAAAGGGAAAAATAAAAAAAAAAATTATAAAATTAGAAAAAAATATTTGCATTTAAGATTTCCTTTCCGGCCGGGACTCGAACCCAGTACCACGCGCTAGGAACCCAACGGTCTAGCCATTAGGCTATCGGAGCTCTGTCGATGGAAGTCTTAAATATAATAAAAACAAAAAATGCACCTTGGTAATTATTGATTCAAACACTTTGAAATTTACAGGTCGAATAATTAAACTGACTCAGAATTTTTCTCCCTACATAAATAATCAATATTCGCAAAAGAGAAAAATTAAAAAAAAAAGAAGAAGGAATTTCAAATTAGAAACTAAAAGTATACATTGAAGATTTTCGTTCAGGCTGGGACTCGAACCCAGGGCCACTCGCTTGGAAGCCTAACACTCTAGCCATTAGTCTATGGGAGCTCTGTCGGTGGGAGTTTTAAATATAATAAAAACAAAAAATGCACCTTGGTAATTGTTTATTTAAACACTTTGAAATCTTCGTGTCGAAAAATTAAACTGACTCAGAATTTTCTTCCCTACATAAATAATCAATAATTGCAAAGGAAAGAAATTGAAAAAAAAAAGAATTTTCAAATTATAAAAGAAATATATACATTGAAGATATTCGCTCCGGCTGGGACTCGAACCCAGGCCACTCGCTTGGAAGACCAGCGGTCTAGCCATTAGGCTATCGGAGTTCTGTCGAGCGGAGTCTTACTGCCTGACTGATACTGCCTGACTGACAGACTGACTCACTGACTGACTGATACTGACTGACTGACTCACTGACTGACCGAGACTGACTGACTAACTGCCTGACTGACTGAGACTGGACTGACTGACTGACTGACTGACTGACTGACTAACTGACTGACTGAGACTGACTGACTGACTGCTTGACTCTCTGACTGGCTATTTCACTGACTGACTGAATGACTAAATGACTGACTGACACTGACTGACTGACTGCTTGACTACCTGACTGACTGCTTGACTGACTAACTGACTGGACAGGACTGACCGACTGACTGACTGACAGACTGACTGAATAAGGATGACTGACAGACTGACTGAATAAGGCTGACTGACTGACTGACTGACAGACTGACTGAATAAGGCTGACCGACTGACTGACTGCCTGACTGACTGACTGACTGAATGACTGACTGACTGACTGACCGAGACTGACTGACTGACTGACTGAGACTGGACTGGACTGACTGACTGACTGACTGAGACTGACTGACTGCTTTAGTGACTAACTGACTGCACAGGACTGACCGACTGACTGACTGACTGACTGCCTGACTGACTGACTGACTGAATGACTGACTGACTGAGACTAAATGACTGACTGCTTGACTGCCTGGCTGAAGGACTAACTGACTGACTGAGTGACTGACTGACTGGACTGACTGACTGAGACTGAGTGACTGAGTGCTTGACTGATTGACTGTCAGACTGACTGACTGACTTCGCAAAAGGGAAAAATAAAAAAAAAAGAATTATAAAATTAGAAAAAAATATTTGCATTTAAGATTTCCTTTCCGGCCGGGACTCGAACCCAGTACCACGCGCTAGGAACCCAACGGTCTAGCCATTAGGCTATCGGAGCTCTGTCGATGGAAGTCTTAAATATAATAAAAACAAAAAATGCACCTTGGTAATTATTGATTCAAACACTTTGAAATTTACAGGTCGAATAATTAAACTGACTCAGAATTTTTCTCCCTACATAAATAATCAATATTCGCAAAAGAGAAAAATTAAAAAAAAAAGAAGAAGAAATTTCAAATTAGAAACTAAAAGTATACATTGAAGATTTTCGTTCAGGCTGGGACTCGAACCCAGGGCCACTCGCTTGGAAGCCTAGCACTCTAGCCATTAGTCTATGGGAGCTCTGTCGGTGGGAGTTTTAAATATAATAAAAACAAAAAATGCACCTTGGTAATTGTTTATTTAAACACTTTGAAATCTTCGTGTCGAAAAATTAAACTGACTCAGAATTTTCTTCCCTACATAAATAATCAATAATTGCAAAGGAAAGAAATTGAAAAAAAAAAAGAATTTTCAAATTAGAAAAGAAATATATACATTGAAGATATTCGCTCCGGCTGGGACTCGAACCCAGGCCACTCGCTTGGAAGACCAGCGGTCTAGCCATTAGGCTATCGGAGTTCTGTCGAGCGGCGTCTTACTGCCTGACTGATACTGCCTGACTGACAGACTGACTCACTGACTGACTGATACTGACTGACTGACTCACTGACTGACCGAGACTGACTGACTAACTGCCTGACTGACTGAGACTGGACTGACTGACTGACTGACTGACTGACTGACTAACTGACTGACTGAGACTGACTGACTGACTGCTTGACTCTCTGACTGGCTATTTCACTGACTGACTGAATGACTAACTGACTGACTGACACTGACTGACTGACTGCTTGACTACCTGACTGACTGCTTGACTGACTAACTGACTGGACAGGACTGACCGACTGACTGACTGACAGACTGACTGAATAAGGATGACTGACAGACTGACTGAATAAGGCTGACTGACTGACTGACTGACAGACTGACTGAATAAGGCTGACCGACTGACTGACTGCCTGACTGACTGACTGACTGAATGACTGACTGACTGACTGACCGAGACTGACTGACTGACTGACTGAGACTGGACTGGACTGACTGACTGACTGACTGACTGAGACTGACTGACTGCTTTAGTGACTAACTGACTGCACAGGACTGACCGACTGACTGACTGACTGACTGCCTGACTGACTGACTGACTGAATGACTGACTGACTGAGACTAAATGACTGACTGCTTGACTGACTGGCTGAAGGACTAACTGACTGACTGAGTGACTGACTGACTGGACTGACTGACTGAGACTGAATGACTGAGTGCTTGACTGATTGACTGTCAGACTGACTGACTGACTTCGAAAAAGGGAAAAATAAAAAAAAAGAATTATAAAATTAGAAAAAAATATTTGCATTTAAGATTTCCTTTCCGGCCGGGACTCGAACCCAGTACCACGCGCTAGGAACCCAACGGTCTAGCCATTAGGCTATCGGAGCTCTGTCGATGGAAGTCTTAAATATAATAAAAACAAAAAATGCACCTTGGTAATTATTGATTCAAACACTTTGAAATTTACAGGTCGAATAATTAAACTGACTCAGAATTTTTCTCCCTACATAAATAATCAATATTCGCAAAAGAGAAAAATTAAAAAAAAAAGAAGAAGAAATTTCAAATTAGAAACTAAAAGTATACATTGAAGATTTTCGTTCAGGCTGGGACTCGAACCCAGGGCCACTCGCTTGGAAGCCTAACACTCTAGCCATTAGTCTATGGGAGCTCTGTCGGTGGGAGTTTTAAATATAATAAAAACAAAAAATGCACCTTGGTAATTGTTTATTTAAACACTTTGAAATCTTCGTGTCGAAAAATTAAACTGACTCAGAATTTTCTTCCCTACATAAATAATCAATAATTGCAAAGGAAAGAAATTGAAAAAAAAAGAATTTTCAAATTAGAAAAGAAATATATACATTGAAGATATTCGCTCCGGCTGGGACTCGAACCCAGGCCACTCGCTTGGAAGACCAGCGGTCTAGCCATTAGGCTATCGGAGTTCTGTCGAGCGGAGTCTTACTGCCTGACTGATACTGCCTGACTGACAGACTGACTCACTGACTGACTGATACTGACTGACTGACTCACTGACTGACCGAGACTGACTGACTAACTGCCTGACTGACTGAGACTGGACTGACTGACTGACTGACTGACTGACTGACTAACTGACTGACTGAGACTGACTGACTGACTGCTTGACTCTCTGACTGGCTATTTCACTGACTGACTGAATGACTAAATGACTGACTGACACTGACTGACTGACTGCTTGACTACCTGACTGACTGCTTGACTGACTAACTGACTGGACAGGACTGACCGACTGACTGACTGACAGACTGACTGAATAAGGATGACTGACAGACTGACTGAATAAGGCTGACTGACTGACTGACTGACAGACTGACTGAATAAGGCTGACCGACTGACTGACTGCCTGACTGACTGACTGACTGAATGACTGACTGACTGACTGACCGAGACTGACTGACTGACTGACTGAGACTGGACTGGACTGACTGACTGACTGACTGACTGAGACTGACTGACTGCTTTAGTGACTAACTGACTGCACAGGACTGACCGACTGACTGACTGACTGACTGCCTGACTGACTGACTGACTGAATGAATGACTGACTGAGACTAAATGACTGACTGCTTGACTGACTGGCTGAAGGACTAACTGACTGACTGAGTGACTGACTGACTGGACTGACTGACTGAGACTGAATGACTGAGTGCTTGACTGATTGACTGTCAGACTGACTGACTGACTTCGAAAAAGGGAAAAATAAAAAAAAAGAATTATAAAATTAGAAAAAAATATTTGCATTTAAGATTTCCTTTCCGGCCGGGACTCGAACCCAGTACCACGAGCTAGGAACCCAACGGTCTAGCCATTAGGCTATCGGAGCTCTGTCGATGGAAGTCTTAAATATAATAAAAACAAAAAATGCACCTTGGTAATTATTGATTCAAACACTTTGAAATTTACAGGTCGAATAATTAAACTGACTCAGAATTTTTCTCCCTACATAAATAATCAATATTCGCAAAAGAGAAAAATTAAAAAAAAAAGAAGAAGGAATTTCAAATTAGAAACTAAAAGTATACATTGAAGATTTTCGTTCAGGCTGGGACTCGAACCCAGGGCCACTCGCTTGGAAGCCTAACACTCTAGCCATTAGTCTATGGGAGCTCTGTCGGTGGGAGTTTTAAATATAATAAAAACAAAAAATGCACCTTGGTAATTGTTTATTTAAACACTTTGAAATCTTCGTGTCGAAAAATTAAACTGACTCAGAATTTTCTTCCCTACATAAATAATCAATAATTGCAAAGGAAAGAAATTGAAAAAAAAAAGAATTTTCAAATTATAAAAGAAATATATACATTGAAGATATTCGCTCCGGCTGGGACTCGAACCCAGGCCACTCGCTTGGAAGACCAGCGGTCTAGCCATTAGGCTATCGGAGTTCTGTCGAGCGGAGTCTTACTGCCTGACTGATACTGCCTGACTGACACTGACTGACTCACTGACTGACTGATACTGACTGACTGACTCACTGACTGACCGAGACTGGCTGACTAACTGCCTGACTGACTGACTGACTGACTGACTGACTAACTGACTGACTGAGACTGACTGACTGACTGCTTGACTCTCTGACTGGCTATTTCACTGACTGACTGAATGACTAAATGACTGACTGACACTGACTGACTGACTGCTTGACTACCTGACTGACTGCTTGACTGACTAACTGACTGGACAGGACTGACCGACTGACTGACTGACAGACTGACTGAATAAGGATGACTGACAGACTGACTGAATAAGGCTGACTGACTGACTGACTGACAGACTGACTGAATAAGGCTGACCGACTGACTGACTGCCTGAGTGACTGACTGACTGAATGACTGACTGACTGACTGACCGAGACTGACTGACTGACTGACTGAGACTGGACTGGACTGACTGACTGACTGACTGACTGAGACTGACTGACTGCTTTAGTGACTAACTGACTGCACAGGACTGACCGACTGACTGACTGACTGACTGCCTGACTGACTGACTGACTGAATGAGTGACTGACTGAGACTAAATGACTGACTGCTTGACTGACTGGCTGAAGGACTAACTGACTGACTGAGTGACTGACTGACTGGACTGACTGACTGAGACTGAATGACTGAGTGCTTGACTGATTGACTGTCAGACTGACTGACTGACTTCGAAAAAGGGAAAAATAAAAAAAAAGAATTATAAAATTAGAAAAAAATATTTGCATTTAAGATTTTCTTTCCGGCCGGGACTCGAACCCAGTACCACGCGCTAGGAACCCAACGGTCTAGCCATTAGGCTATCGGAGCTCTGTCGATGGAAGTCTTAAATATAATAAAAACAAAAAATGCACCTTGGTAATTATTGATTCAAACACTTTGAAATTTACAGGTCGAATAATTAAACTGACTCAGAATTTTTCTCCCTACATAAATAATCAATATTCGCAAAAGAGAAAAATTAAAAAAAAAAGAAGAAGGAATTTCAAATTAGAAACTAAAAGTATACATTGAAGATTTTCGTTCAGGCTGGGACTCGAACCCAGGGCCACTCGCTTGGAAGCCTAACACTCTAGCCATTAGTCTATGGGAGCTCTGTCGGTGGGAGTTTTAAATATAATAAAAACAAAAAATGCACCTTGGTAATTGTTTATTTAAACACTTTGAAATCTTCGTGTCGAAAAATTAAACTGACTCAGAATTTTCTTCCCTACATAAATAATCAATAATTGCAAAGGAAAGAAATTGAAAAAAAAAAGAATTTTCAAATTATAAAAGAAATATATACATTGAAGATATTCGCTCCGGCTGGGACTCGAACCCAGGCCACTCGCTTGGAAGACCAGCGGTCTAGCCATTAGGCTATCGGAGTTCTGTCGAGCGGAGTCTTACTGCCTGACTGATACTGCCTGACTGACAGACTGACTCACTGACTGACTGATACTGACTGACTGACTCACTGACTGACCGAGACTGGCTGACTAACTGCCTGACTGACTGACTGACTGACTGACTGACTAACTGACTGACTGAGACTGACTGACTGACTGCTTGACTCTCTGACTGGCTATTTCACTGACTGACTGAATGACTGACTGACACTGACTGACTGACTGCTTGACTACCTGACTGACTGCTTGACTGACTAACTGACTGGACAGGACTGACCGACTGACTGACTGACAGACTGACTGAATAAGGATGACTGACAGACTGACTGAATAAGGCTGACTGACTGACTGACTGACAGACTGACTGAATAAGGCTGACCGACTGACTGACTGCCTGACTGACTGACTGACTGAATGACTGACTGACTGACTGACCGAGACTGACTGACTGACTGACTGAGACTGGACTGGACTGACTGACTGACTGACTGACTGAGACTGACTGACTGCTTTAGTGACTAACTGACTGCACAGGACTGACCGACTGACTGACTGACTGACTGCCTGACTGACTGACTGACTGAATGACTGACTGACTGAGACTAAATGACTGACTGCTTGACTGACTGGCTGAAGGACTAACTGACTGACTGAGTGACTGACTGACTGGACTGACTGACTGAGACTGAATGACTGAGTGCTTGACTGATTGACTGTCAGACTGACTGACTGACTTCGCAAAAGGGAAAAATAAAAAAAAAAGAATTATAAAATTAGAAAAAAATATTTGCATTTAAGATTTCCTTTCCGGCCGGGACTCGAACCCAGTACCACGCGCTAGGAGCCCAACGGTCTAGCCATTAGGCTATCGGAGCTCTGTCGATGGAAGTCTTAAATATAATAAAAACAAAAAATGCACCTTGGTAATTATTGATTCAAACACTTTGAAATTTACAGGTCGAATAATTAAACTGACTCAGAATTTTTCTCCCTACATAAATAATCAATATTCGCAAAAGAGAAAAATTAAAAAAAAAAGAAGAAGAAATTTCAAATTAGAAACTAAAAGTATACATTGAAGATTTTCGTTCAGGCTGGGACTCGAACCCAGGGCCACTCGCTTGGAAGCCTAACACTCTAGCCATTAGTCTATGGGAGCTCTGTCGGTGGGAGTTTTAAATATAATAAAAACAAAAAATGCACCTTGGTAATTGTTTATTTAAACACTTTGAAATCTTCGTGTCGAAAAATTAAACTGACTCAGAATTTTCTTCCCTACATAAATAATCAATAATTGCAAAGGAAAGAAATTGAAAAAAAAAGAATTTTCAAATTAGAAAAGAAATATATACATTGAAGATATTCGCTCCGGCTGGGACTCGAACCCAGGCCACTCGCTTGGAAGACCAGCGGTCTAGCCATTAGGCTATCGGAGTTCTGTCGAGCGGAGTCTTACTGCCTGACTGATACTGCCTGACTGACAGACTGACTCACTGACTGACTGATACTGACTGACTGACTCACTGACTGACCGAGACTGACTGACTAACTGCCTGACTGACTGAGACTGGACTGACTGACTGACTGACTGACTGACTGACTAACTGACTGACTGAGACTGACTGACTGACTGCTTGACTCTCTGACTGGCTATTTCACTGACTGACTGAATGACTAAATGACTGACTGACACTGACTGACTGACTGCTTGACTACCTGACTGACTGCTTGACTGACTAACTGACTGGACAGGACTGACCGACTGACTGACTGACAGACTGACTGAATAAGGATGACTGACAGACTGACTGAATAAGGCTGACTGACTGACTGACTGACAGACTGACTGAATAAGGCTGACCGACTGACTGACTGCCTGACTGACTGACTGACTGAATGACTGACTGACTGACTGACCGAGACTGACTGACTGACTGACTGAGACTGGACTGGACTGACTGACTGACTGACTGACTGAGACTGACTGACTGCTTTAGTGACTAACTGACTGCACAGGACTGACCGACTGACTTGACTGACTGACTGCTGACTGACTGACTGACTGACTGAGACTAAATGACTGACTGCTTGACTGACTGGCTGAAGGACTAACTGACTGACTGAGTGACTGACTGACTGGACTGACTGACTGAGACTGAATGACTGAGTGCTTGACTGATTGACTGTCAGACTGACTGACTGACTTCGACAAAAGGGAAAAATAAAAAAAAAGAATTATAAAATTAGAAAAAAATATTTGCATTTAAGATTTCCTTTCCGGCCGGGACTCGAACCCAGTACCACGCGCTAGGAACCCAACGGTCTAGCCATTAGGCTATCGGAGCTCTGTCGATGGAAGTCTTAAATATAATAAAAACAAAAAATGCACCTTGGTAATTATTGATTCAAACACTTTGAAATTTACAGGTCGAATAATTAAACTGACTCAGAATTTTTCTCCCTACATAAATAATCAATATTCGCAAAAGAGAAAAATTAAAAAAAAAAGAAGAAGGAATTTCAAATTAGAAACTAAAAGTATACATTGAAGATTTTCGTTCAGGCTGGGACTCGAACCCAGGGCCACTTGCTTGGAAGCCTAACACTCTAGCCATTAGTCTATGGGAGCTCTGTCGGTGGGAGTTTTAAATATAATAAAAACAAAAAATGCACCTTGGTAATTGTTTATTTAAACACTTTGAAATCTTCGTGTCGAAAAATTAAACTGACTCAGAATTTTCTTCCCTACATAAATAATCAATAATTGCAAAGGAAAGAAATTGAAAAAAAAAAAAGAATTTTCAAATTAGAAAAGAAATATATACATTTAAGATATTCGCTCCGGCTGGGACTCGAACCCAGGCCACTCGCTTGGAAGACCAGCGGTCTAGCCATTAGGCTATCGGAGTTCTGTCGAGCGGAGTCTTACTGCCTGACTGATACTGCCTGACTGACAGACTGACTGATACTGACTGACTGACTCACTGACTGACCGAGACTGACTGACTAACTGCCTGACTGACTGAGACTGGACTGACTGACTGACTGACTGACTGACTGACTGACTAACTGACTGACTGAGACTGACTGACTGACTGCTTGACTCTCTGACTGGCTATTTCACTGACTGACTGAATGACTAAATGACTGACTGACACTGACTGACTGACTGCTTGACTACCTGACTGACTGCTTGACTGACTAACTGACTGGACAGGACTGACCGACTGACTGACTGACAGACTGACTGAATAAGGCTGACTGACTGACTGACTGACAGACTGACTGAATAAGGCTGACCGACTGACTGAATAAGGCTGACCGACTGACTGACTGCCTGACTGACTGAATGACTGACTGACTGACTGACCGAGAATGACTGACTGACTGACTGACCGAGAATGACTGACTGACTGACTGAGACTGGACTGGACTGACTGACTGACTGACTGACTGAGACTGACTGACTGCTTTAGTGACTAACTGACTGCACAGGACTGACCGACTGACTGACTGACTGACTGCCTGACTGACTGACTGACTGAATGACTGACTGACTGAGACTAAATGACTGACTGCTTGACTGACTGGCTGAAGGACTAACTGACTGACTGAGTGACTGACTGACTGGACTGACTGACTGAGACTGAATGACTGAGTGCTTGACTGATTGACTGTCAGACTGACTGACTGACTTCGCAAAAGGGAAAAATAAAAAAAAAAATTATAAAATTAGAAAAAAATATTTGCATTTAAGATTTCCTTTTCGGCCGGGACTCGAACCCAGTACCACGCGCTAGGAACCCAACGGTCTAGCCATTAGGCTATCGGAGCTCTGTCGATGGAAGTCTTAAATATAATAAAAACAAAAAATGCACCTTGGTAATTATTGATTCAAACACTTTGAAATTTACAGGTCGAATAATTAAACTGACTCAGAATTTTTCTCCCTACATAAATAATCAATATTCGCAAAAGAGAAAAATTAAAAAAAAAAGAAGAAGGAATTTCAAATTAGAAACTAAAAGTATACATTGAAGATTTTCGTTCAGGCTGGGACTCGAACCCAGGGCCACTCGCTTGGAAGCCTAACACTCTAGCCATTAGTCTATGGGAGCTCTGTCGGTGGGAGTTTTAAATATAATAAAAACAAAAAATGCACCTTGGTAATTGTTTATTTAAACACTTTGAAATCTTCGTGTCGAAAAATTAAACTGACTCAGAATTTTCTTCCCTACATAAATAATCAATAATTGCAAAGGAAAGAAATTGAAAAAAAAAAGAATTTTCAAATTATAAAAGAAATATATACATTGAAGATATTCGCTCCGGCTGGGACTCGAACCCAGGCCACTCGCTTGGAAGACCAGCGGTCTAGCCATTAGGCTATCGGAGTTCTGTCGAGCGGAGTCTTACTGCCTGACTGATACTGCCTGACTGACAGACTGACTCACTGACTGACTGATACTGACTGACTGACTCACTGACTGACCGAGACTGACTGACTAACTGCCTGACTGACTGAGACTGGACTGACTGACTGACTGACTGACTGACTGACTAACTGACTGACTGAGACTGACTGACTGACTGCTTGACTCTCTGACTGGCTATTTCACTGACTGACTGAATGACTAAATGACTGACTGACACTGACTGACTGACTGCTTGACTACCTGACTGACTGCTTGACTGACTAACTGACTGGACAGGACTGACCGACTGACTGACTGACAGACTGACTGAATAAGGATGACTGACAGACTGACTGAATAAGGCTGACTGACTGACTGACTGACAGACTGACTGAATAAGGCTGACCGACTGACTGACTGCCTGACTGACTGACTGACTGAATGACTGACTGACTGACTGACCGAGACTGACTGACTGACTGACTGAGACTGGACTGGACTGACTGACTGACTGACTGACTGAGACTGACTGACTGCTTTAGTGACTAACTGACTGCACAGGACTGACCGACTGACTGACTGACTGACTGACTGAATGACTGACTGACTGAGACTAAATGACTGACTGCTTGACTGACTGGCTGAAGGACTAACTGACTGACTGAGTGACTGACTGACTGGACTGACTGACTGAGACTGAATGACTGAGTGCTTGACTGATTGACTGTCAGACTGACTGACTGACTTCGCAAAAGGGAAAAATAAAAAAAAAAGAATTATAAAATTAGAAAAAAATATTTGCATTTAAGATTTCCTTTCCGGCCGGGACTCGAACCCAGTACCACGCGCTAGGAGCCCAACGGTCTAGCCATTAGGCTATCGGAGCTCTGTCGATGGAAGTCTTAAATATAATAAAAACAAAAAATGCACCTTGGTAATTATTGATTCAAACACTTTGAAATTTACAGGTCGAATAATTAAACTGACTCAGAATTTTTCTCCCTACATAAATAATCAATATTCGCAAAAGAGAAAAATTAAAAAAAAAAGAAGAAGGAATTTCAAATTAGAAACTAAAAGTATACATTGAAGATTTTCGTTCAGGCTGGGACTCGAACCCAGGGCCACTCGCTTGGAAGCCTAACACTCTAGCCATTAGTCTATGGGAGCTCTGTCGGTGGGAGTTTTAAATATAATAAAAACAAAAAATGCACCTTGGTAATTGTTTATTTAAACACTTTGAAATCTTCGTGTCGAAAAATTAAACTGACTCAGAATTTTCTTCCCTACATAAATAATCAATAATTGCAAAGGAAAGAAATTGAAAAAAAAAAGAATTTTCAAATTAGAAAAGAAATATATACATTGAAGATATTCGCTCCGGCTGGGACTCGAACCCAGGCCACTCGCTTGGAAGACCAGCGGTCTAGCCATTAGGCTATCGGAGTTCTGTCGAGCGGAGTCTTACTGCCTGACTGATACTGCCTGACTGACAGACTGACTCACTGACTGACTGACACTGACTGACTGACTCACTGACTGACCGAGACTGACTGACTAACTGCCTGACTGACTGAGACTGGACTGACTGACTGACTGACTGACTAACTGACTGACTGAGACTGACTGACTGACTGCTTGACTCTCTGACTGGCTATTTCACTGACTGACTGAATGACTAAATGACTGACTGACACTGACTGACTGACTGCTTGACTACCTGACTGACTGCTTGACTGACTAACTGACTGGACAGGACTGACCGACTGACTGACTGACAGACTGACTGAATAAGGATGACTGACAGACTGACTGAATAAGGCTGACTGACTGACTGACAGACAGACTGACTGAATAAGGCTGACCGACTGACTGACTGCCTGAGTGACTGACTGACTGAATGACTGACTGACTGACTGACCGAGACTGACTGACTGACTGACTGAGACTGGACTGGACTGACTGACTGACAGACTGACTGAGACTGACTGACTGCTTTAGTGACTAACTGACTGCACAGGACTGACCGACTGACTGACTGACTGCCTGACTGACTGACTGACTGAATGAGTGACTGACTGAGACTAAATGACTGACTGCTTGACTGACTGGCTGAAGGACTAACTGACTGACTGAGTGACTGACTGACTGGACTGACTGACTGAGACTGAATGACTGAGTGCTTGACTGATTGACTGTCAGACTGACTGACTGACTTCGAAAAAGGGAAAAATAAAAAAAAAGAATTATAAAATTAGAAAAAAATATTTGCATTTAAGATTTTCTTTCCGGCCGGGACTTGAACCCAGTACCACGCGCTAGGAACCCAACGGTCTAGCCATTAGGCTATCGGAGCTCTGTCGATGGAAGTCTTAAATATAATAAAAACAAAAAATGCACCTTGGTAATTATTGATTCAAACACTTTGAAATTTACAGGTCGAATAATTAAACTGACTCAGAATTTTTCTCCCTACATAAATAATCAATATTCGCAAAAGAGAAAAATTAAAAAAAAAAGAAGAAGGAATTTCAAATTAGAAACTAAAAGTATACATTGAAGATTTTCGTTCAGGCTGGGACTCGAACCCAGGGCCACTCGCTTGGAAGCCTAACACTCTAGCCATTAGTCTATGGGAGCTCTGTCGGTGGGAGTTTTAAATATAATAAAAACAAAAAATGCACCTTGGTAATTGTTTATTTAAACACTTTGAAATCTTTGTGCCGAAAAATTAAACTGACTCAGAATTTTCTTCCCTACATAAATAATCAATAATTGCAAAGGAAAGAAATTGAAAAAAAAAAGAATTTTCAAATTATAAAAGAAATATATACATTGAAGATATTCGCTCCGGCTGGGACTCGAACCCAGGCCACTCGCTTGGAAGACCAGCGGTCTAGCCATTAGGCTATCGGAGTTCTGTCGAGCGGAGTCTTACTGCCTGTCTGATACTGCCTGACTGACAGACTGACTCACTGACTGACTGATACTGACTGACTGACTCACTGACTGACCGAGACTGGCTGACTAACTGCCTGACTGACTGACTGACTGACTGACTGACTAACTGACTGACTGAGACTGACTGACTGACTGCTTGACTCTCTGACTGGCTATTTCACTGACTGACTGAATGACTGACTGACACTGACTGACTGACTGCTTGACTACCTGACTGACTGCTTGACTGACTAACTGACTGGACAGGACTGACCGACTGACTGACTGACAGACTGACTGAATAAGGATGACTGACAGACTGACTGAATAAGGCTGACTGACTGACTAACTGACAGACTGACTGAATAAGGCTGACCGACTGACTGACTGCCTGACTGACTGACTGACTGAATGACTGACTGACTGACTGACCGAGACTGACTGACTGACTGACTAAGACTGGACTGGACTGACTGACTGACTGACTGACTGAGACTGACTGACTGCTTTAGTGACTAACTGACTGCACAGGACTGACCGACTGACTGACTGACTGACTGCCTGACTGACTGACTGACTGAATGACTGACTGACTGAGACTAAATGACTGACTGCTTGACTGACTGGCTGAAGGACTAACTGACTGACTGAGTGACTGACTGACTGGACTGACTGACTGAGACTGAATGACTGAGTGCTTGACTGATTGACTGTCAGACTGACTGACTGACTTCGCAAAAGGGAAAAATAAAAAAAAAAGAATTATAAAATTAGAAAAAAATATTTGCATTTAAGATTTTCTTTCCGGCCGGGACTTGAACCCAGTACCACGCGCTAGGAACCCAACGGTCTAGCCATTAGGCTATCGGAGCTCTGTCGATGGAAGTCTTAAATATAATAAAAACAAAAAATGCACCTTGGTAATTATTGATTCAAACACTTTGAAATTTACAGGTCGAATAATTAAACTGACTCAGAATTTTTCTCCCTACATAAATAATCAATATTCGCAAAAGAGAAAAATTAAAAAAAAAAGAAGAAGAAATTTCAAATTAGAAACTAAAAGTATACATTGAAGATTTTCGTTCAGGCTGGGACTCGAACCCAGGGCCACTCGCTTGGAAGCCTAACACTCTAGCCATTAGTCTTTGGGAGCTCTGTCGGTGAGAGTTTTAAATATAATAAAAACAAAAAATGCACCTTGGTAATTGTTTATTTAAACACTTTGAAATCTTCGTGTCGAAAAATTAAACTGACTCAGAATTTTCTTCCCTACATAAATAATCAATAATTGCAAAGGAAAGAAATTGAAAAAAAAAGAATTTTCAAATTAGAAAAGAAATATATACATTGAAGATATTCGCTCCGGCTGGGACTCGAACCCAGGCCACTCGCTTGGAAGACCAGCGGTCTAGCCATTAGGCTATCGGAGTTCTGTCGTGCGGAGTCTTACTGCCTGACTGATACTGCCTGACTGACAGACTGACTCACTGACTGACTGATACTGACTGACTGACTGACTGACTGACCGAGACTGACTGACTAACTGCCTGACTGACTGAGACTGGACTGACTGACTGACTGACTGACTGACTGACTAACTGACTGACTGAGACTGACTGACTGACTGCTTGACGCTCTGACTGGCTATTTCACTGACTGACTGAATGACTAAATGACTGACTGACACTGACTGACTGACTGCTTGACTACCTGACTGACTGCTTGACTGACTAACTGACTGGACAGGACTGACCGACTGACTGACTGACAGACTGACTGAATAAGGATGACTGACAGACTGACTGAATAAGGCTGACTGACTGACTGACTGACAGACTGACTGAATAAGGCTGACCGACTGACTGACTGCCTGACTGACTGACTGACTGAATGACTGACTGACTGACTGACCGAGACTGACTGACTGACTGACTGAGACTGGACTGGACTGACTGACTGACTGACTGACTGAGACTGACTGACTGCTTTAGTGACTAACTGACTGCACAGGACTGACCGACTGATTGACTGACTGACTGCCTGACTGACTGACTGACTGAGACTAAATGACTGACTGCTTGACTGACTGGCTGAAGGACTAACTGACTGACTGAGTGACTGACTGACTGG
The DNA here is from genome assembly GCF_026930045.1 of Uloborus diversus. Taxonomy (NCBI): domain Eukaryota; kingdom Metazoa; phylum Arthropoda; class Arachnida; order Araneae; family Uloboridae; genus Uloborus; species Uloborus diversus. The sequence goes on along the minus strand of NW_026558350.1, from coordinate 2,981 downwards.
ACTGACTGACTGAGACTGAATGACTGAGTGCTTGACTGATTGACTGTCAGACTGACTGACTGACTTCGCAAAAGGGAAAAATAAAAAAAAAGAATTATAAAATTAGAAAAAAATATTTGCATTTAAGATTTCCTTTCCGGCCGGGACTCGAACCCAGTACCACGCGGTAGGAACCCAACGGTCTAGCCATTAGGCTATCGGAGCTCTGTCGATGGAAGTCTTAAATATAATAAAAACAAAAAATGCACCTTGGTAATTATTGATTCAAACACTTTGAAATTTATAGGTCGAATAATTAAACTGACTCAGAATTTTTCTCCCTACATAAATAATCAATATTCGCAAAAGAGAAAAATTAAAAAAAAAAGAAGAAGGAATTTCAAATTAGAAACTAAAAGTATACATTGAAGATTTTCGTTCAGGCTGGGACTCGAACCCAGGGCCACTTGCTTGGAAGCCTAACACTCTAGCCATTAGTCTATGGGAGCTCTGTCGGTGGGAGTTTTAAATATAATAAAAACAAAAAATGCACCTTGGTAATTGTTTATTTAAACACTTTGAAATCTTCGTGTCGAAAAATTAAACTGACTCAGAATTTTCTTCCCTACATAAATAATCAATAATTGCAAAGGAAAGAAATTGAAAAAAAAAAAAAGAATTTTCAAATTAGAAAAGAAATATATACATTTAAGATATTCGCTCCGGCTGGGACTCGAACCCAGGCCACTCGCTTGGAAGACCAGCGGTCTAGCCATTAGGCTATCGGAGTTCTGTCGAGCGGAGTCTTACTGCCTGACTGATACTGCCTGACTGACAGACTGACTGATACTGACTGACTGACTCACTGACTGACCGAGACTGACTGACTAACTGCCTGACTGACTGAGACTGGACTGACTGACTGACTGACTGACTGACTGACTGACTAACTGACTGACTGAGACTGACTGACTGACTGCTTGACTCTCTGACTGGCTATTTCACTGACTGACTGAATGACTAAATGACTGACTGACACTGACTGACTGACTGCTTGACTACCTGACTGACTGCTTGACTGACTAACTGACTGGACAGGACTGACCGACTGACTGACTGACAGACTGACTGAATAAGGCTGACTGACTGACTGACTGACAGACTGACTGAATAAGGCTGACCGACTGACTGAATAAGGCTGACCGACTGACTGACTGCCTGACTGACTGACTGACTGAATGACTGACTGACTGACTGACCGAGAATGACTGACTGACTGACTGACCGAGAATGACTGACTGACTGACTGAGACTGGACTGGACTGACTGACTGACTGACTGAGACTGACTGACTGCTTTAGTGACTAACTGACTGCACAGGACTGACCGACTGACTGACTGACTGACTGCCTGACTGACTGACTGACTGAATGACTGACTGACTGAGACTAAATGACTGACTGCTTGACTGACTGGCTGAAGGACTAACTGACTGACTGAGTGACTGACTGACTGGACTGACTGACTGAGACTGAATGACTGAGTGCTTGACTGATTGACTGTCAGACTGACTGACTGACTTCGCAAAAGGGAAAAATAAAAAAAAAAATTATAAAATTAGAAAAAAATATTTGCATTTAAGATTTCCTTTCCGGCCGGGACTCGAACCCAGTACCACGCGCTAGGAACCCAACGGTCTAGCCATTAGGCTATCGGAGCTCTGTCGATGGAAGTCTTAAATATAATAAAAACAAAAAATGCACCTTGGTAATTATTGATTCAAACACTTTGAAATTTACAGGTCGAATAATTAAACTGACTCAGAATTTTTCTCCCTACATAAATAATCAATATTCGCAAAAGAGAAAAATTAAAAAAAAAAGAAGAAGGAATTTCAAATTAGAAACTAAAAGTATACATTGAAGATTTTCGTTCAGGCTGGGACTCGAACCCAGGGCCACTCGCTTGGAAGCCTAACACTCTAGCCATTAGTCTATGGGAGCTCTGTCGGTGGGAGTTTTAAATATAATAAAAACAAAAAATGCACCTTGGTAATTGTTTATTTAAACACTTTGAAATCTTCGTGTCGAAAAATTAAACTGACTCAGAATTTTCTTCCCTACATAAATAATCAATAATTGCAAAGGAAAGAAATTGAAAAAAAAAAGAATTTTCAAATTATAAAAGAAATATATACATTGAAGATATTCGCTCCGGCTGGGACTCGAACCCAGGCCACTCGCTTGGAAGACCAGCGGTCTAGCCATTAGGCTATCGGAGTTCTGTCGAGCGGAGTCTTACTGCCTGACTGATACTGCCTGACTGACAGACTGACTCACTGACTGACTGATACTGACTGACTGACTCACTGACTGACCGAGACTGACTGACTAACTGCCTGACTGACTGAGACTGGACTGACTGACTGACTGACTGACTGACTGACTAACTGACTGACTGAGACTGACTGACTGACTGCTTGACTCTCTGACTGGCTATTTCACTGACTGACTGAATGACTAAATGACTGACTGACACTGACTGACTGACTGCTTGACTACCTGACTGACTGCTTGACTGACTAACTGACTGGACAGGACTGACCGACTGACTGACTGACAGACTGACTGAATAAGGATGACTGACAGACTGACTGAATAAGGCTGACTGACTGACTGACTGACAGACTGACTGAATAAGGCTGACCGACTGACTGACTGCCTGACTGACTGACTGACTGAATGACTGACTGACTGACTGACCGAGACTGACTGACTGACTGACTGAGACTGGACTGGACTGACTGACTGACTGACTGACTGAGACTGACTGACTGCTTTAGTGACTAACTGACTGCACAGGACTGACCGACTGACTGACTGACTGACTGACTGAATGACTGACTGACTGAGACTAAATGACTGACTGCTTGACTGACTGGCTGAAGGACTAACTGACTGACTGAGTGACTGACTGACTGGACTGACTGACTGAGACTGAAT